>NW_022263116.1:0-81004 GCF_002021735.2 Oncorhynchus kisutch
GGACATTTTAGACTGAGTACCATACCAAAAAGGAGTACTCCCTCTCTCAAGATTCATTTAGAAAGTACTTGATTTCAAGTGGGTGCCAGGATTTGAACGTGAAAATTGTCTAATAAGGGACAATTTTCCCTGATACCATATTGGGAAAAAAGTCCTCTACCCTCAAACACTCTTTGAAAAATCTTGAATTAAAGGTGTCATCAGGATTTGAACCTGGGACCTCTTGATCTGCAGTCAAATGCTCTAATACCCTGAGCTATACCCCCTCTGCTAAACTGTCTAAAGGTGGAAACATTGTCTAATAGGGGACATTACAGCTGGGATATCAACAACCTCATCAGAACATCTCTCTCTGAACATCCCATAAGAGTATTGATTTCAAGATGACAAAATATTACAAACTGAGACCTATAGATCTGAAGTCTATTGCACTTCCACCTCTGTTAGGAACTGTCTGACGAGAGAAAACATTAATGAGGGACATTTTAGACTGAGTACATAACCAAAAAGGAGTACTCCCTCTCTCAAGATACTTTAGAATACTTGATTTCAGGGGGTGCCAGGATTTGAACGTGAGAATTGTCTAATAAGGCAATTTTCCCTGAGTACATATTGGAAAAAAGTCCTCTACCCTCAAAAACTCTTTGAAAAATCTTGATTTAAAGGGGGCATCAGGTTTGAACCTGGGACCTCTTGATCTGCAGTCAAATGCTCTACCACTGAGCTATACCCCCTCTGCTAGAAACTGTCTAAAGGCGGAAAATTGTCTAATAAGGGACATTACAGCTGGATATCAACAGAAGCTCATCAAGAACACTCTCTCTCTGAAAAACATACCCAAAGTTTTGATTTCAAGATGACAAAAATATTACAACTGAGACCTAGAGATCGGAAGTCTATTGCACTTCCACTCTGTTAGGAACTGTCTGACAGAGAAAAAACATGGAATGAGGGACATTTAGACGGATACATAACCAAAAAAGGAGTACTCCCTCTCCTCAAGATTATTAGAAAGTACTTGATTTCAAGGGGTGCCAGATTTGAACGTGAGAAATTGTCTAATAGGGACAATTTCCCTGAATAACATATTGGGAAAAAAAGTCCTCTACCCTCAAACAACTCTTTGAAAAATCTTGAATTTAAAGGGGGCATCAGGATTTGAACCTGGGACCTCTTGATCTGCAGTCAAATGCTCTACCACTGAGCTATACCCCCTCTGCTAGAAACTGTCTAAAGGTGGAAAATTGTCTAATAAGGGACATTACAGCTGGATATCAACAGAACTCATCAAGAACACTCTCTCTCTGAAAACATACCCATAAAGTATTTGATTTCAAGATGACAAAAATATTACAATCTGAGACCTATAGATCTGAAGTCTATTGCACTTCCACCTCTGTTAGGAACTGTCTGACAGAGAAAAAAACATGAATGAGGGACATTTTAGACTGAGTAACATAACCAAAAAAGGAGTACTCCCTCTCTCAAGATACATTTAGAAAGTACTTGATTTCAAGGGGGTGCCAGGATTTGAACGTGAGAAATTGTCTAATAAGGGACAATTTTCCCTGATAACATATTGGGAAAAAAAGTCCTCTACCCTCAAACAACTCTTTGAAAAATCTTGATTTAAAGGGGGCATCAGGATTTGAACCTGGGACCTCTTGATCTGCAGTCAAATGCTCTACCACTGAGCTATACCCCCTCTGCTAGAAACTGTCTAAAGGCGGAAAAATTGTCTAATAAGGGACATTACAGCTGGATATCAACAGAAGCTCATCAAGAACACTCTCTCTCTGAAAACATACCCATAAAGTATTTGATTTCAAGATGACAAAAATATTACAACTGAGACCTATAGATCTGAAGTCTATTGCACTTCCACCTCTGTTAGGAACTGTCTGACAGAGAAAAAAACATTGAATGAGGGACATTTTAGACTGAGTAACATAACCAAAAAAGGAGTACTCCCTCTCTCAAGATACATTTAGAAAGTACTTGATTTCAAGGGGGTGCCAGGATTTGAACGTGAGAAATTGTCTAATAAGGGACAATTTTCCCTGAGTAACATATTGGGGAAAAAAGTCCTCTACCCTCAAACAACTCTTTGAAAAATCTTGAATTAAAGGGGCATCAGGATTTGAACCTGGGACCTCTTGATCTGCAGTCAAATGCTCTACCACTGAGCTATACCCCCTCTGCTAGAAACTGTCTAAAGGCGGAAAAATTGTCTAATAAGGGACATTACAGCTGGATATCAACAGAAGCTCATCAAGAACACTCTCTCTCTGAAAACATACCCATAAAGTATTTGATTTCAAGATGACAAAAATATTACAAACTGAGACCTATAGATCTGAAGTCTATTGCACTTCCACCTCTGTTAGGAACTGTCTGACAGAGAAAAAAACATTGAATGAGGGACATTTTAGACTGAGTAACATAACCAAAAAAGGAGTACTCCCTCTCTCAAGATACATTTAGAAAGTACTTGATTTCAAGGGGGTGCCAGGATTTGAACGTGAGAAATTGTCTAATAAGGGACAATTTTCCCTGAGTAACATATTGGGAAAAAAGTCATCTACCCTCAAACAACTCTTTGAAAAATCTTGATTTAAAGGGGGCATCAGGATTTGAACCTGGGACCTCTTGATCTGCAGTCAAATGCTCTACCACTGAGCTATACCCCCTCTGCTAGAAACTGTCTAAAGGTGGAAAAATTGTCTAATAAGGGACATTATAGCTGGATATCAACAAAAACTAATAAAGAACACTCTCTCTCTGAAAACATACCCATAAAGTATTTGATTTCAAGATGACAAAAATATTACAATCTGAGAACTATAGATCTGAAGTCGGTTGCACTTCAACCTCTGTTTGGAACTGTCTGACAGAGAATAACCATCTAATGAGGGACATTTTAGACTGAGTAACATAACCAAAAAAGGAGTACTCCCTCTCTCAAGATTCATTTAGAAAGTACTTGATTTCAAGGGGGTGCCAGGATTTGAACGTGAGAAATTGTCTAATAAGGGACAATTTTCCCTGAATAACATATTGGGAAAAAAAGTCCTCTACCCTCAAACAACTATTTGAAAAATCTTGATTTAAAGGGGGCATCAGGATTTGAACCTGGGACCTCTTGATCTGCAGTCAAATGCTCTACCACTGAGCTA
Source organism: Oncorhynchus kisutch (assembly GCF_002021735.2). NCBI lineage: Eukaryota > Metazoa > Chordata > Actinopteri > Salmoniformes > Salmonidae > Oncorhynchus > Oncorhynchus kisutch. Next base: position 3,177 of record NW_022263116.1, read on the forward strand.
TACCCCCTCTGCTAGAAACTGTCTAAAGGCGGAAAAATTGTCTAATAAGGGACATTACAGCTGGATATCAACAGAAGCTCATCAAGAACACTCTCTCTCTGAAAACATACCCATAAAGTATTTGATTTCAAGATGACAAAAATATTACAAACTGAGACCTATAGATCTGAAGTCTATTGCACTTCCACCTCTGTTAGGAACTGTCTGACAGAGAAAAAAACATTGAATGAGGGACATTTTAGACTGAGTAACATAACCAAAAAAGGAGTACTCCCTCTCTCAAGATACATTTAGAAAGTACTTGATTTCAAGGGGGTGCCAGGATTTGAACGTGAGAAATTGTCTAATAAGGGACAATTTTCCCTGAGTAACATATTGGGAAAAAAAGTCCTCTACCCTCAAACAACTCTTTGAAAAATCTTGATTTAAAGGGGGCATCAGGATTTGAACCTGGGACCTCTTGATCTGCAGTCAAATGCTCTACCACTGAGCTATACCCCCTCTGCTAGAAACGGTCTAAAGGCGGAAAAATTGTCTAATAAGGGACATTACAGCTGGATATCAACAGAAGCTCATCAAGAACACTCTCTCTCTGAAAACATACCCATAAAGTATTTGATTTCAAGATGACAAAAATATTACAAACTGAGACCTATAGATCTGAAGTCTATTGCACTTCCACCTCTGTTAGGAACTGTCTGACAGAGAAAAAAACATTGAATGAGGGACATTTTAGACTGAGTAACATAACCAAAAAAGGAGTACTCCCTCTCTCAAGATACATTTAGAAAGTACTTGATTTCAAGGGGGTGCCAGGATTTGAACGTGAGAAATTGTCTAATAAGGGACAATTTTCCCTGAGTAACATATTGGGGAAAAAAAGTCCTCTACCCTCAAACAACTCTTTGAAAAATCTTGATTTAAAGGGGGCATCAGGATTTGAACCTGGGACCTCTTGATCTGCAGTCAAATGCTCTACCACTGAGCTATACCCCCTCTGCTAGAAACTGTCTAAAGGCGGAAAAATTGTCTAATAAGGGACATTACAGCTGGATATCAACAGAAGCTCATCAAGAACACTCTCTCTCTGAAAACATACCCATAAAGTATTTGATTTCAAGATGACAAAAATATTACAACTGAGACCTATAGATCTGAAGTCTATTGCACTTCCACCTCTGTTAGGAACTGTCTGACAGAGAAAAAAACATTGAATGAGGGACATTTTAGACTGAGTAACATAACCAAAAAAGGAGTACTCCCTCTCTCAAGATACATTTAGAAAGTACTTGATTTCAAGGGGGTGCCAGGATTTGAACGTGAGAAATTGTCTAATAAGGGACAATTTTCCCTGAGTAACATATTGGGAAAAAAAGTCCTCTACCCTCAAACAACTCTTTGAAAAATCTTGATTTAAAGGGGGCATCAGGATTTGAACCTGGGACCTCTTGATCTGCAGTCAAATGCTCTACCACTGAGCTATACCCCCTCTGCTAGAAACTGTCTAAAGGCGGAAAAATTGTCTAATAAGGGACATTACAGCTGGATATCAACAGAAGCTCATCAAGAACACTCTCTCTCTGAAAACATACCCATAAAGTATTTGATTTCAAGATGACAAAAATATTACAAACTGAGACCTATAGATCTGAAGTCTATTGCACTTCCACCTCTGTTAGGAACTGTCTGACAGAGAAAAAAACATTGAATGAGGGACATTTTAGACTGAGTAACATAACCAAAAAAGGAGTACTCCCTCTCTCAAGATACATTTAGAAAGTACTTGATTTCAAGGGGGTGCCAGGATTTGAACGTGAGAAATTGTCTAATAAGGGACAATTTTCCCTGAGTAACATATTGGGAAAAAAAGTCATCTACCCTCAAACAACTCTTTGAAAAATCTTGATTTAAAGGGGGCATCAGGATTTGAACCTGGGACCTCTTGATCTGCAGTCAAATGCTCTACCACTGAGCTATACCCCCTCTGCTAGAAACTGTCTAAAGGTGGAAAAATTGTCTAATAAGGGACATTATAGCTGGATATCAACAAAAACTAATAAAGAACACTCTCTCTCTGAAAACATACCCATAAAGTATTTGATTTCAAGATGACAAAAATATTACAATCTGAGAACTATAGATCTGAAGTCTGTTGCACTTCAACCTCTGTTTGGAACTGTCTGACAGAGAATAACCATCTAATGAGGGACATTTTAGACTGAGTAACATAACCAAAAAAGGAGTACTCCCTCTCTCAAGATACATTTAGAAAGTACTTGATTTCAAGGGGGTGCCAGGATTTGAACGTGAGAAATTGTCTAATAAGGGACAATTTTCCCTGAGTAACATATTGGGAAAAAAAGTCCTCTACCCTCAAACAACTATTTGAAAAATCTTGATTTAAAGGGGGCATCAGGATTTGAACCTGGGACCTCTTGATCTGCAGTCAAATGCTCTACCACTGAGCTATACCCCCTCTGCTAGAAACTGTCTAAAGGCGGAAAAATTGTCTAATAAGGGACATTACAGCTGGATATCAACAGAAGCTCATCAAGAACACTCTCTCTCTGAAAACATACCCATAAAGTATTTGATTTCAAGATGACAAAAATATTACAAACTGAGACCTATAGATCTGAAGTCTATTGCACTTCCACCTCTGTTAGGAACTGTCTGACAGAGAAAAAAACATTGAATGAGGGACATTTTAGACTGAGTAACATAACCAAAAAAGGAGTACTCCCTCTCTCAAGATACATTTAGAAAGTACTTGATTTCAAGGGGGTGCCAGGATTTGAACGTGAGAAATTGTCTAATAAGGGACAATTTTCCCTGAGTAACATATTGGGAAAAAAAGTCCTCTACCCTCAAACAACTCTTTGAAAAATCTTGATTTAAAGGGGGCATCAGGATTTGAACCTGGGACCTCTTGATCTGCAGTCAAATGCTCTACCACTGAGCTATACCCCCTCTGCTAGAAACTGTCTAAAGGCGGAAAAATTGTCTAATAAGGGACATTACAGCTGGATATCAACAGAAGCTCATCAAGAACACTCTCTCTCTGAAAACATACCCATAAAGTATTTGATTTCAAGATGACAAAAATATTACAATCTGAGACCTATAGATCTGAAGTCTATTGCACTTCCACCTCTGTTAGGAACTGTCTGACAGAGAAAAAAACATTGAATGAGGGACATTTTAGACTGAGTAACATAACCAAAAAAGGAGTACTCCCTCTCTCAAGATACATTTAGAAAGTACTTGATTTCAAGGGGGTGCCAGGATTTGAACGTGAGAAATTGTCTAATAAGGGACAATTTTCCCTGAGTAACATATTGGGAAAAAAAGTCCTCTACCCTCAAACAACTCTTTGAAAAATCTTGATTTAAAGGGGGCATCAGGATTTGAACCTGGGACCTCTTGATCTGCAGTCAAATGCTCTACCACTGAGCTATACCCCCTCTGCTAGAAACGGTCTAAAGGCGGAAAAATTGTCTAATAAGGGACATTACAGCTGGATATCAACAGAAGCTCATCAAGAACACTCTCTCTCTGAAAACATACCCATAAAGTATTTGATTTCAAGATGACAAAAATATTACAAACTGAGACCTATAGATCTGAAGTCTATTGCACTTCCACCTCTGTTAGGAACTGTCTGACAGAGAAAAAAACATTGAATGAGGGACATTTTAGACTGAGTAACATAACCAAAAAAGGAGTACTCCCTCTCTCAAGATACATTTAGAAAGTACTTGATTTCAAGGGGGTGCCAGGATTTGAACGTGAGAAATTGTCTAATAAGGGACAATTTTCCCTGAGTAACATATTGGGAAAAAAAGTCCTCTACCCTCAAACAACTCTTTGAAAAATCTTGATTTAAAGGGGGCATCAGGATTTGAACCTGGGACCTCTTGATCTGCAGTCAAATGCTCTACCACTGAGCTATACCCCCTCTGCTAGAAACTGTCTAAAGGCGGAAAAATTGTCTAATAAGGGACATTACAGCTGGATATCAACAGAAGCTCATCAAGAACACTCTCTCTCTGAAAACATACCCATAAAGTATTTGATTTCAAGATGACAAAAATATTACAAACTGAGACCTATAGATCTGAAGTCTATTGCACTTCCACCTCTGTTAGGAACTGTCTGACAGAGAAAAAAACATTGAATGAGGGACATTTTAGACTGAGTAACATAACCAAAAAAGGAGTACTCCCTCTCTCAAGATACATTTAGAAAGTACTTGATTTCAAGGGGGTGCCAGGATTTGAACGTGAGAAATTGTCTAATAAGGGACAATTTTCCCTGAGTAACATATTGGGAAAAAAAGTCCTCTACCCTCAAACAACTCTTTGAAAAATCTTGATTTAAAGGGGGCATCAGGATTTGAACCTGGGACCTCTTGATCTGCAGTCAAATGCTCTACCACTGAGCTATACCCCCTCTGCTAGAAACTGTCTAAAGGTGGAAAAATTGTCTAATAAGGGACATTACAGCTGGATATCAACAGAAGCTCATCAAGAACACTCTCTCTCTGAAAACATACCCATAAAGTATTTGATTTCAAGATGACAAAAATATTACAATCTGAGAACTATAGATCTGAAGTCTATTGCACTTCCACCTCTGTTAGGAACTGTCTGACAGAGAAAAAACATCTGAATGAGGGACATTTTAGACTGAGTAACATAACCAAAAAAGGAGTACTCCCTCTCTCAAGATACATTTAGAAAGTACTTGATTTCAAGGGGGTGCCAGGATTTGAACGTGAGAAATTGTCTAATAAGGGACAATTTTCCCTGAGTAACATATTGGGAAAAAAAGTCCTCTACCCTCAAACAACTCTTTGAAAAATCTTGATTTAAAGGGGGCATCAGGATTTGAACCTGGGACCTCTTGATCTGCAGTCAAATGCTCTACCACTGAGCTATACCCCCTCTGCTAGAAACTGTCTAAAGGCGGAAAAATTGTCTAATAAGGGACATTACAGCTGGATATCAACAGAAGCTCATCAAGAACACTCTCTCTCTGAAAACATACCCATAAAGTATTTGATTTCAAGATGACAAAAATATTACAAACTGAGACCTATAGATCTGAAGTCTATTGCACTTCCACCTCTGTTAGGAACTGTCTGACAGAGAAAAAACATTGAATGAGGGACATTTTAGACTGAGTAACATAACCAAAAAAGGAGTACTCCCTCTCTCAAGATACATTTAGAAAGTACTTGATTTCAAGGGGGTGCCAGGATTTGAACGTGAGAAATTGTCTAATAAGGGACAATTTTCCCTGAGTAACATATTGGGAAAAAAAGTCCTCTACCCTCAAACAACTCTTTGAAAAATCTTGATTTAAAGGGGGCATCAGGATTTGAACCTGGGACCTCTTGATCTGCAGTCAAATGCTCTACCACTGAGCTATACCCCCTCTGCTAGAAACGGTCTAAAGGCGGAAAAATTGTCTAATAAGGGACATTACAGCTGGATATCAACAGAAGCTCATCAAGAACACTCTCTCTCTGAAAACATACCCATAAAGTATTTGATTTCAAGATGACAAAAATATTACAAACTGAGACCTATAGATCTGAAGTCTATTGCACTTCCACCTCTGTTAGGAACTGTCTGACAGAGAAAAAAACATTGAATGAGGGACATTTTAGACTGAGTAACATAACCAAAAAAGGAGTACTCCCTCTCTCAAGATACATTTAGAAAGTACTTGATTTCAAGGGGGTGCCAGGATTTGAACGTGAGAAATTGTCTAATAAGGGACAATTTTCCCTGAGTAACATATTGGGAAAAAAGTCCTCTACCCTCAAACAACTCTTTGAAAAATCTTGATTTAAAGGGGGCATCAGGATTTGAACCTGGGACCTCTTGATCTGCAGTCAAATGCTCTACCACTGAGCTATACCCCCTCTGCTAGAAACTGTCTAAAGGCGGAAAAATTGTCTAATAAGGGACATTACAGCTGGATATCAACAGAAGCTCATCAAGAACACTCTCTCTCTGAAAACATACCCATAAAGTATTTGATTTCAAGATGACAAAAATATTACAAACTGAGACCTATAGATCTGAAGTCTATTGCACTTCCACCTCTGTTAGGAACTGTCTGACAGAGAAAAAACATTGAATGAGGGACATTTTAGACTGAGTAACATAACCAAAAAAGGAGTACTCCCTCTCTCAAGATACATTTAGAAAGTACTTGATTTCAAGGGGGTGCCAGGATTTGAACGTGAGAAATTGTCTAATAAGGGACAATTTTCCCTGAGTAACATATTGGGAAAAAAAGTCCTCTACCCTCAAACAACTCTTTGAAAAATCTTGATTTAAAGGGGGCATCAGGATTTGAACCTGGGACCTCTTGATCTGCAGTCAAATGCTCTACCACTGAGCTATACCCCCTCTGCTAGAAACTGTCTAAAGGCGGAAAAATTGTCTAATAAGGGACATTACAGCTGGATATCAACAGAAGCTCATCAAGAACACTCTCTCTCTGAAAACATACCCATAAAGTATTTGATTTCAAGATGACAAAAATATTACAAACTGAGACCTATAGATCTGAAGTCTATTGCACTTCCACCTCTGTTAGGAACTGTCTGACAGAGAAAAAACATTGAATGAGGGACATTTTAGACTGAGTAACATAACCAAAAAAGGAGTACTCCCTCTCTCAAGATACATTTAGAAAGTACTTGATTTCAAGGGGGTGCCAGGATTTGAACGTGAGAAATTGTCTAATAAGGGACAATTTTCCCTGAGTAACATATTGGGAAAAAAAGTCCTCTACCCTCAAACAACTCTTTGAAAAATCTTGATTTAAAGGGGGCATCAGGATTTGAACCTGGGACCTCTTGATCTGCAGTCAAATGCTCTACCACTGAGCTATACCCCCTCTGCTAGAAACTGTCTAAAGGCGGAAAAATTGTCTAATAAGGGACATTACAGCTGGATATCAACAGAAGCTCATCAAGAACACTCTCTCTCTGAAAACATACCCATAAAGTATTTGATTTCAAGATGACAAAAATATTACAACTGAGACCTATAGATCTGAAGTCTATTGCACTTCCACCTCTGTTAGGAACTGTCTGACAGAGAAAAAAACATTGAATGAGGGACATTTTAGACTGAGTAACATAACCAAAAAAGGAGTACTCCCTCTCTCAAGATACATTTAGAAAGTACTTGATTTCAAGGGGGTGCCAGGATTTGAACGTGAGAAATTGTCTAATAAGGGACAATTTTCCCTGAGTAACATATTGGGAAAAAAAGTCCTCTACCCTCAAACAACTCTTTGAAAAATCTTGATTTAAAGGGGGCATCAGGATTTGAACCTGGGACCTCTTGATCTGCAGTCAAATGCTCTACCACTGAGCTATACCCCCTCTGCTAGAAACGGTCTAAAGGCGGAAAAATTGTCTAATAAGGGACATTACAGCTGGATATCAACAGAAGCTCATCAAGAACACTCTCTCTCTGAAAACATACCCATAAAGTATTTGATTTCAAGATGACAAAAATATTACAAACTGAGACCTATAGATCTGAAGTCTATTGCACTTCCACCTCTGTTAGGAACTGTCTGACAGAGAAAAAACATTGAATGAGGGACATTTTAGACTGAGTAACATAACCAAAAAAGGAGTACTCCCTCTCTCAAGATACATTTAGAAAGTACTTGATTTCAAGGGGGTGCCAGGATTTGAACGTGAGAAATTGTCTAATAAGGGACAATTTTCCCTGAGTAACATATTGGGAAAAAAGTCCTCTACCCTCAAACAACTCTTTGAAAAATCTTGATTTAAAGGGGGCATCAGGATTTGAACCTGGGACCTCTTGATCTGCAGTCAAATGCTCTACCACTGAGCTATACCCCCTCTGCTAGAAACTGTCTAAAGGTGGAAAAATTGTCTAATAAGGGACATTATAGCTGGATATCAACAAAACTAATAAAGAACACTCTCTCTCTGAAAACATACCCATAAAGTATTTGATTTCAAGATGACAAAAATATTACAATCTGAGAACTATAGATCTGAAGTCTGTTGCACTTCAACCTCTGTTAGGAACTGTCTGACAGAGAATAACCATCTAATGAGGGACATTTTAGACTGAGTAACATAACCAAAAAAGGAGTACTCCCTCTCTCAAGATACATTTAGAAAGTACTTGATTTCAAGGGGGTGCCAGGATTTGAACGTGAGAAATTGTCTAATAAGGGACAATTTTCCCTGAATAACATATTGGGAAAAAAAGTCCTCTACCCTCAAACAACTCTTTGAAAAATCTTGATTTAAAGGGGGCATCAGGATTTGAACCTGGGACCTCTTGATCTGCAGTCAAATGCTCTACCACTGAGCTATACCCCCTCTGCTAGAAACTGTCTAAAGGTGGAAAAATTGTCTAATAAGGGACATTACAGCTGGATATCAACAGAAGCTCATCAAGAACACTCTCTCTCTGAAAACATACCCATAAAGTATTTGATTTCAAGATGACAAAAATATTACAATCTGAGAACTATAGATCTGAAGTCTATTGCACTTCCACCTCTGTTAGGAACTGTCTGACAGAGAAAAAACATCTGAATGAGGGACATTTTAGACTGAGTAACATAACCAAAAAAGGAGTACTCCCTCTCTCAAGATACATTTAGAAAGTACTTGATTTCAAGGGGGTGCCAGGATTTGAACGTGAGAAATTGTCTAATAAGGGACAATTTTCCCTGAGTAACATATTGGGAAAAAAGTCCTCTACCCTCAAACAACTCTTTGAAAAATCTTGATTTAAAGGGGGCATCAGGATTTGAACCTGGGACCTCTTGATCTGCAGTCAAATGCTCTACCACTGAGCTATACCCCCTCTGCTAGAAACGGTCTAAAGGCGGAAAAATTGTCTAATAAGGGACATTACAGCTGGATATCAACAGAAGCTCATCAAGAACACTCTCTCTCTGAAAACATACCCATAAAGTATTTGATTTCAAGATGACAAAAATATTACAAACTGAGACCTATAGATCTGAAGTCTATTGCACTTCCACCTCTGTTAGGAACTGTCTGACAGAGAAAAAAACATTGAATGAGGGACATTTTAGACTGAGTAACATAACCAAAAAAGGAGTACTCCCTCTCTCAAGATACATTTAGAAAGTACTTGATTTCAAGGGGGTGCCAGGATTTGAACGTGAGAAATTGTCTAATAAGGGACAATTTTCCCTGAGTAACATATTGGGAAAAAAGTCCTCTACCCTCAAACAACTCTTTGAAAAATCTTGATTTAAAGGGGGCATCAGGATTTGAACCTGGGACCTCTTGATCTGCAGTCAAATGCTCTACCACTGAGCTATACCCCCTCTGCTAGAAACTGTCTAAAGGTGGAAAAATTGTCTAATAAGGGACATTATAGCTGGATATCAACAAAAACTAATAAAGAACACTCTCTCTCTGAAAACATACCCATAAAGTATTTGATTTCAAGATGACAAAAATATTACAATCTGAGAACTATAGATCTGAAGTCTGTTGCACTTCAACCTCTGTTTGGAACTGTCTGACAGAGAATAACCATCTAATGAGGGACATTTTAGACTGAGTAACATAACCAAAAAAGGAGTACTCCCTCTCTCAAGATACATTTAGAAAGTACTTGATTTCAAGGGGGTGCCAGGATTTGAACGTGAGAAATTGTCTAATAAGGGACAATTTTCCCTGAGTAACATATTGGGAAAAAAAGTCCTCTACCCTCAAACAACTATTTGAAAAATCTTGATTTAAAGGGGGCATCAGGATTTGAACCTGGGACCTCTTGATCTGCAGTCAAATGCTCTACCACTGAGCTATACCCCCTCTGCTAGAAACGGTCTAAAGGCGGAAAAATTGTCTAATAAGGGACATTACAGCTGGATATCAACAGAAGCTCATCAAGAACACTCTCTCTCTGAAAACATACCCATAAAGTATTTGATTTCAAGATGACAAAAATATTACAACTGAGACCTATAGATCTGAAGTCTATTGCACTTCCACCTCTGTTAGGAACTGTCTGACAGAGAAAAAAACATTGAATGAGGGACATTTTAGACTGAGTAACATAACCAAAAAAGGAGTACTCCCTCTCTCAAGATACATTTAGAAAGTACTTGATTTCAAGGGGGTGCCAGGATTTGAACGTGAGAAATTGTCTAATAAGGGACAATTTTCCCTGAGTAACATATTGGGAAAAAAAGTCCTCTACCCTCAAACAACTCTTTGAAAAATCTTGATTTAAAGGGGGCATCAGGATTTGAACCTGGGACCTCTTGATCTGCAGTCAAATGCTCTACCACTGAGCTATACCCCCTCTGCTAGAAACTGTCTAAAGGCGGAAAAATTGTCTAATAAGGGACATTACAGCTGGATATCAACAGAAGCTCATCAAGAACACTCTCTCTCTGAAAACATACCCATAAAGTATTTGATTTCAAGATGACAAAAATATTACAAACTGAGACCTATAGATCTGAAGTCTATTGCACTTCCACCTCTGTTAGGAACTGTCTGACAGAGAAAAAAACATTGAATGAGGGACATTTTAGACTGAGTAACATAACCAAAAAAGGAGTACTCCCTCTCTCAAGATACATTTAGAAAGTACTTGATTTCAAGGGGGTGCCAGGATTTGAACGTGAGAAATTGTCTAATAAGGGACAATTTTCCCTGAGTAACATATTGGGAAAAAAAGTCCTCTACCCTCAAACAACTCTTTGAAAAATCTTGATTTAAAGGGGGCATCAGGATTTGAACCTGGGACCTCTTGATCTGCAGTCAAATGCTCTACCACTGAGCTATACCCCCTCTGCTAGAAACTGTCTAAAGGTGGAAAAATTGTCTAATAAGGGACATTATAGCTGGATATCAACAAAACTAATAAAGAACACTCTCTCTCTGAAAACATACCCATAAAGTATTTGATTTCAAGATGACAAAAATATTACAATCTGAGAACTATAGATCTGAAGTCTGTTGCACTTCAACCTCTGTTTGGAACTGTCTGACAGAGAATAACCATCTAATGAGGGACATTTTAGACTGAGTAACATAACCAAAAAAGGAGTACTCCCTCTCTCAAGATACATTTAGAAAGTACTTGATTTCAAGGGGGTGCCAGGATTTGAACGTGAGAAATTGTCTAATAAGGGACAATTTTCCCTGAGTAACATATTGGGAAAAAAAGTCCTCTACCCTCAAACAACTATTTGAAAAATCTTGATTTAAAGGGGGCATCAGGATTTGAACCTGGGACCTCTTGATCTGCAGTCAAATGCTCTACCACTGAGCTATACCCCCTCTGCTAGAAACGGTCTAAAGGCGGAAAAATTGTCTAATAAGGGACATTACAGCTGGATATCAACAGAAGCTCATCAAGAACACTCTCTCTCTGAAAACATACCCATAAAGTATTTGATTTCAAGATGACAAAAATATTACAACTGAGACCTATAGATCTGAAGTCTATTGCACTTCCACCTCTGTTAGGAACTGTCTGACAGAGAAAAAAACATTGAATGAGGGACATTTTAGACTGAGTAACATAACCAAAAAAGGAGTACTCCCTCTCTCAAGATACATTTAGAAAGTACTTGATTTCAAGGGGGTGCCAGGATTTGAACGTGAGAAATTGTCTAATAAGGGACAATTTTCCCTGAGTAACATATTGGGAAAAAAAGTCCTCTACCCTCAAACAACTCTTTGAAAAATCTTGATTTAAAGGGGGCATCAGGATTTGAACCTGGGACCTCTTGATCTGCAGTCAAATGCTCTACCACTGAGCTATACCCCCTCTGCTAGAAACGGTCTAAAGGCGGAAAAATTGTCTAATAAGGGACATTACAGCTGGATATCAACAGAAGCTCATCAAGAACACTCTCTCTCTGAAAACATACCCATAAAGTATTTGATTTCAAGATGACAAAAATATTACAAACTGAGACCTATAGATCTGAAGTCTATTGCACTTCCACCTCTGTTAGGAACTGTCTGACAGAGAAAAAAACATTGAATGAGGGACATTTTAGACTGAGTAACATAACCAAAAAAGGAGTACTCCCTCTCTCAAGATACATTTAGAAAGTACTTGATTTCAAGGGGGTGCCAGGATTTGAACGTGAGAAATTGTCTAATAAGGGACAATTTTCCCTGAGTAACATATTGGGAAAAAAAGTCATCTACCCTCAAACAACTCTTTGAAAAATCTTGATTTAAAGGGGGCATCAGGATTTGAACCTGGGACCTCTTGATCTGCAGTCAAATGCTCTACCACTGAGCTATACCCCCTCTGCTAGAAACTGTCTAAAGGTGGAAAAATTGTCTAATAAGGGACATTATAGCTGGATATCAACAAAAACTAATAAAGAACACTCTCTCTCTGAAAACATACCCATAAAGTATTTGATTTCAAGATGACAAAAATATTACAATCTGAGAACTATAGATCTGAAGTCTGTTGCACTTCAACCTCTGTTTGGAACTGTCTGACAGAGAATAACCATCTAATGAGGGACATTTTAGACTGAGTAACATAACCAAAAAAGGAGTACTCCCTCTCTCAAGATACATTTAGAAAGTACTTGATTTCAAGGGGGTGCCAGGATTTGAACGTGAGAAATTGTCTAATAAGGGACAATTTTCCCTGAGTAACATATTGGGAAAAAAAGTCCTCTACCCTCAAACAACTATTTGAAAAATCTTGATTTAAAGGGGGCATCAGGATTTGAACCTGGGACCTCTTGATCTGCAGTCAAATGCTCTACCACTGAGCTATACCCCCTCTGCTAGAAACGGTCTAAAGGCGGAAAAATTGTCTAATAAGGGACATTACAGCTGGATATCAACAGAAGCTCATCAAGAACACTCTCTCTCTGAAAACATACCCATAAAGTATTTGATTTCAAGATGACAAAAATATTACAACTGAGACCTATAGATCTGAAGTCTATTGCACTTCCACCTCTGTTAGGAACTGTCTGACAGAGAAAAAAACACTGAATGAGGGACATTTTAGACTGAGTAACATAACCAAAAAAGGAGTACTCCCTCTCTCAAGATACATTTAGAAAGTACTTGATTTCAAGGGGGTGCCAGGATTTGAACGTGAGAAATTGTCTAATAAGGGACAATTTTCCCTGAGTAACATATTGGGGAAAAAAGTCCTCTACCCTCAAACAACTCTTTGAAAAATCTTGAATTAAAGGGGGCATCAGGATTTGAACCTGGGACCTCTTGATCTGCAGTCAAATGCTCTACCACTGAGCTATACCCCCTCTGCTAGAAACTGTCTAAAGGTGGAAAAATTGTCTAATAAGGGACATTATAGCTGGATATCAACAAAACTAATAAAGAACACTCTCTCTCTGAAAACATACCCATAAAGTATTTGATTTCAAGATGACAAAAATATTACAATCTGAGAACTATAGATCTGAAGTCTATTGCACTTCCACCTCTGTTAGGAACTGTCTGACAGAGAAAAAAACATTGAATGAGGGACATTTTAGACTGAGTAACATAACCAAAAAAGGAGTACTCCCTCTCTCAAGATACATTTAGAAAGTACTTGATTTCAAGGGGGTGCCAGGATTTGAACGTGAGAAATTGTCTAATAAGGGACAATTTTCCCTGAGTAACATATTGGGAAAAAAGTCATCTACCCTCAAACAACTCTTTGAAAAATCTTGATTTAAAGGGGGCATCAGGATTTGAACCTGGGACCTCTTGATCTGCAGTCAAATGCTCTACCACTGAGCTATACCCCCTCTGCTAGAAACTGTCTAAAGGTGGAAAAATTGTCTAATAAGGGACATTATAGCTGGATATCAACAAAAACTAATAAAGAACACTCTCTCTCTGAAAACATACCCATAAAGTATTTGATTTCAAGATGACAAAAATATTACAATCTGAGAACTATAGATCTGAAGTCTGTTGCACTTCAACCTCTGTTTGGAACTGTCTGACAGAGAATAACCATCTAATGAGGGACATTTTAGACTGAGTAACATAACCAAAAAAGGAGTACTCCCTCTCTCAAGATACATTTAGAAAGTACTTGATTTCAAGGGGGTGCCAGGATTTGAACGTGAGAAATTGTCTAATAAGGGACAATTTTCCCTGAGTAACATATTGGGAAAAAAAGTCCTCTACCCTCAAACAACTATTTGAAAAATCTTGATTTAAAGGGGGCATCAGGATTTGAACCTGGGACCTCTTGATCTGCAGTCAAATGCTCTACCACTGAGCTATACCCCCTCTGCTAGAAACGGTCTAAAGGCGGAAAAATTGTCTAATAAGGGACATTACAGCTGGATATCAACAGAAGCTCATCAAGAACACTCTCTCTCTGAAAACATACCCATAAAGTATTTGATTTCAAGATGACAAAAATATTACAAACTGAGACCTATAGATCTGAAGTCTATTGCACTTCCACCTCTGTTAGGAACTGTCTGACAGAGAAAAAAACACTGAATGAGGGACATTTTAGACTGAGTAACATAACCAAAAAAGGAGTACTCCCTCTCTCAAGATACATTTAGAAAGTACTTGATTTCAAGGGGGTGCCAGGATTTGAACGTGAGAAATTGTCTAATAAGGGACAATTTTCCCTGAGTAACATATTGGGGAAAAAAGTCCTCTACCCTCAAACAACTCTTTGAAAAATCTTGAATTAAAGGTGCATCAGGATTTGAACCTGGGACCTCTTGATCTGCAGTCAAATGCTCTACCACTGAGCTATACCCCCTCTGCTAGAAACTGTCTAAAGGTGGAAAAATTGTCTAATAAGGGACATTATAGCTGGATATCAACAAAAACTAATAAAGAACACTCTCTCTCTGAAAACATACCCATAAAGTATTTGATTTCAAGATGACAAAAATATTACAATCTGAGAACTATAGATCTGAAGTCTATTGCACTTCCACCTCTGTTAGGAACTGTCTGACAGAGAAAAAAACATTGAATGAGGGACATTTTAGACTGAGTAACATAACCAAAAAAGGAGTACTCCCTCTCTCAAGATACATTTAGAAAGTACTTGATTTCAAGGGGGTGCCAGGATTTGAACGTGAGAAATTGTCTAATAAGGGACAATTTTCCCTGAGTAACATATTGGGAAAAAAGTCATCTACCCTCAAACAACTCTTTGAAAAATCTTGATTTAAAGGGGGCATCAGGATTTGAACCTGGGACCTCTTGATCTGCAGTCAAATGCTCTACCACTGAGCTATACCCCCTCTGCTAGAAACTGTCTAAAGGTGGAAAAATTGTCTAATAAGGGACATTATAGCTGGATATCAACAAAAACTAATAAAGAACACTCTCTCTCTGAAAACATACCCATAAAGTATTTGATTTCAAGATGACAAAAATATTACAATCTGAGAACGATAGATCTGAAGTCTGTTGCACTTCAACCTCTGTTTGGAACTGTCTGACGGAGAATAACCATCTAATGAGGGACATTTTAGACTGAGTAACATAACCAAAAAAGGAGTACTCCCTCTCTCAAGATTCATTTAGAAAGTACTTGATTTCAAGGGGGTGCCAGGATTTGAACGTGAGAAATTGTCTAATAAGGGACAATTTTCCCTGAATAACATATTGGGAAAAAAAGTCCTCTACCCTCAAACAACTATTTGAAAAATCTTTATTTTAAAGGGGGCATCAGGATTTGAACCTGGGACCTCTTGATCTGCAGTTAAATGCTCTACCACTAAGCTATACCCCCTCTGCTAGAAACTGTCTAAAGGTGGAAAAATTGTCTAATAAGGGACATTATAGCTGGATATCAACAAAAACTAATAAAGAACACTCTCTCTCTGAAAACATACCCATAAAGTATTTGATTTCAAGATGACAAAAATATTACAATCTGAGAACTATAGATCTGAAGTCTATTGCACTTCCACCTCTGTTAGGAACTGTCTGACAGAGAAAAAAACATTGAATGAGGGACATTTTAGACTGAGTAACATAACCAAAAAAGGAGTACTCCCTCTCTCAAGATACATTTAGAAAGTACTTGATTTCAAGGGGGTGCCAGGATTTGAACGTGAGAAATTGTCTAATAAGGGACAATTTTCCCTGAGTAACATATTGGGAAAAAAAGTCCTCTACCCTCAAACAACTCTTTGAAAGAACTTGATTTAAAGGGGGCATCAGGATTTGAACCTGGGACCTCTTGATCTGCAGTCAAATGCTCTACCCCTGAGCTATAGCCCCTCTGCTAGAAACTGTCTAAAGGCGGAAAAATTGTCTAATAAGGGACATTACAGCAGGATATCAACAGAAGCTAATCAAGAACACTCTCTCTCTGAAAACATACCCATAAAGTATTTGATTGGGAAAAAAAAGTCCTCTACCCTCAAACAACTCTTTGAAAAATCTTGATTTAAAGGGGGCATCAGGATTTGAACCTGGGACCTCTTGATCTGCAGTCAAATGCTCTACCACTGAGCTATACCCCCTCTGCTAGAAACTGTCTAAAGGTGGAAAAATTGTCTAATAAGGGACATTACAGCAGGATATCAACAGAAGCTAATCAAGAACACTCTCTCTCTGAAAACATACCCATAAAGTATTTGATTTCAAGATGACAAAAATATTACAATCTGAGAACGATAGATCTGAAGTCTGTTGCACTTCAACCTCTGTTTGGAACTGTCTGACAGAGAATAACCATCTAATGAGGGACATTTTAGACTGAGTAACATAACCAAAAAAGGAGTACTCCCTCTCTCAAGATTCATTTAGAAAGTACTTGATTTCAAGGGGGTGCCAGGATTTGAACGTGAGAAATTGTCTAATAAGGGACAATTTTCCCTGAATAACATATTGGGAAAAAAAGTCCTCTACCCTCAAACAACTATTTGAAAAATCTTTATTTTAAAGGGGGCATCAGGATTTGAACCTGGGACCTCTTGATCTGCAGTCAAATGCTCTACCACTGAGCTATACCCCCTCTGCTAGAAACGGTCTAAAGGCGGAAAAATTGTCTAATAAGGGACATTACAGCTGGATATCAACAGAAGCTCATCAAGAACACTCTCTCTCTGAAAACATACCCATAAAGTATTTGATTTCAAGATGACAAAAATATTACAAACTGAGACCTATAGATCTGAAGTCTATTGCACTTCCACCTCTGTTAGGAACTGTCTGACAGAGAAAAAAACATTGAATGAGGGACATTTTAGACTGAGTAACATAACCAAAAAAGGAGTACTCCCTCTCTCAAGATACATTTAGAAAGTACTTGATTTCAAGGGGGTGCCAGGATTTGAACGTGAGAAATTGTCTAATAAGGGACAATTTTCCCTGAGTAACATATTGGGAAAAAAGTCATCTACCCTCAAACAACTCTTTGAAAAATCTTGATTTAAAGGGGGCATCAGGATTTGAACCTGGGACCTCTTGATCTGCAGTCAAATGCTCTACCACTGAGCTATACCCCCTCTGCTAGAAACTGTTTAAAGGTGGAAAAATTGTCTAATATGGGACATTATAGCTGGATATCAACAAAAACTAATAAAGAACACTCTCTCTCTGAAAACATACCCATAAAGTATTTGATTTCAAGATGACAAAAATATTACAATCTGAGAACTATAGATCTGAAGTCTGTTGCACTTCAACCTCTGTTTGGAACTGTCTGACAGAGAATAACCATCTAATGAGGGACATTTTAGACTGAGTAACATAACCAAAAAAGGAGTACTCCCTCTCTCAAGATACATTTAGAAAGTATTTGATTTCAAGGGGGTGCCAGGATTTGAACGTGAGAAATTGTCTAATAAGGGACAATTTTCCCTGAGTAACATATTGGGAAAAAAAGTCCTCTACCCTCAAACAACTATTTGAAAAATCTTGATTTAAAGGGGGCATCAGGATTTGAACCTGGGACCTCTTGATTTGCAGTCAAATGCTCTACCACTGAGCTATACCCCTTCTGCTAGAAACGGTCTAAAGGCGGAAAAATTGTCTAATAAGGGACATTACAGCTGGATATCAACAGAAGCTCATCAAGAACACTCTCTCTCTGAAAACATACCCATAAAGTATTTGATTTCAAGATGACAAAAATATTACAAACTGAGACCTATAGATCTGAAGTCTATTGCACTTCCACCTCTGTTAGGAACTGTCTGACAGAGAAAAAAACACTGAATGAGGGACATTTTAGACTGAGTAACATAACCAAAAAAGGAGTACTCCCTCTCTCAAGATACATTTAGAAAGTACTTGATTTCAAGGGGGTGCCAGGATTTGAACGTGAGAAATTGTCTAATAAGGGACAATTTTCCCTGAGTAACATATTGGGGGAAAAAGTGCTCTACCATCAAACAACTCTTTGAAAAATCTTGAATTAAAGGTGCATCAGGATTTGAACCTGGGACCTCTTGATCTGCAGTCAAATGCTCTACCACTGAGCTATACCCCCTCTGCTAGAAACTGTCTAAAGGCGGAAAAATTGTCTAATAAGGGACATTATAGCTGGATATCAACAAAAACGAATAAAGAACACTCTCTCTCTGAAAACATACCCATAAAGTATTTGATTTCAAGATGACAAAAATATTACAATCTGAGAACTATAGATCTGAAGTCTATTGCACTTCCACCTCTGTTAGGAACTGTCTGACAGAGAAAAAAACATTGAATGAGGGACATTTTAGACTGAGTAACATAACCAAAAAAGGAGTACTCCCTCTCTCAAGATACATTTAGAAAGTACTTGATTTCAAGGGGGTGCCAGGATTTGAACGTGAGAAATTGTCTAATAAGGGACAATTTTCCCTGAGTAACATATTGGGAAAAAAAGTCCTCTACCCTCAAACAACTCTTTGAAAAAACTTGATTTAAAGGGGGCATCAGGATTTGAACCTGGGACCTCTTGATCTGCAGTCAAATGCTCTACCCCTGAGCTATAGCCCCTCTGCTAGAAACTGTCTAAAGGCGGAAAAATTGTCTAATAAGGGACATTACAGCAGGATATGAACAGAAGCTAATCAAGAACACTCTCTCTCTGAAAACATACCCATAAAGTATTTGATTGGGAAAAAAAGTCCTCTACCCTCAAACAACTCTTTGAAAAATCTTGAATTAAAGGTGCATCAGGATTTGAAGCTGGGACATCTTGATCTGGAGTCAAATGCTCTACCACTGAGCTATACCCCCTCTGCTAGAAACTGTCTAAAGGTGGAAAAATTGTCTAATAAGGGACATTATAGCTGGATATCAACAAAAACTAATAAAGAACACTCTCTCTCTGAAAACATACCCATAAAGTATTTGATTTCAAGATGACAAAAATATTACAAACTGAGACCTATAGATCTGAAGTCTATTGCACTTCCACCTCTGTTAGGAACTGTCTGACAGAGAAAAAAACATTGAATGAGGGACATTTTAGACTGAGTAACATAACCAAAAAAAGGAGTACTCCCTCTCTCAAGATACACTTAGAAAGTACTTGATTTCAAGGGGGCATCAGGATTTGAACCTGGGACCTCTTGATCTGCAGTCAAATGCTCTACCACTGAGATATACCCCCTCTGCTAGAAACTGTCTAAAGGTGGAAAAATGTTCTAATAAGGGGCATTATAGCTGGATATCAACAAAAACTAATAAAGAACACTCTCTCTCTGAAAACATACCCATAAAGTATTTGATTTCAAGATGACAAAAATATTACAATCTGAGAACTATAGATCTGAAGTCTGTTGCACTTCAACCTCTGTTAGGAACTGTCTGACAGAGAATAACCATCTAATGAGGGACATTTTTGCAGAGCACACCCTCTCTCAAGAAACACTGAGAAAGTACTTGATTTCAAGATGACAAAAATATTACAATCTGAGACCTATAGATCTGAAGTCTATTGCACTTCCACCTCTGTTAGGAACTGTCTGACAGAGAAAAAAACATTGAATGAGGGACATTTTAGACTGAGTAACATAACCAAAAAAAGGAGTACTCCCTCTCTCAAGATACACTTAGAAAGTACTTGATTTCAAGGGGGTGCCAGGATTTGAACGTGAGAAATTGTCTAATAAGGGACAATTTTCCCTGAGTAACATATTGGGAAAAAAAGGCCTCTACCCTCAAACAACTCTTTGAAAAAACTTGATTTAAAGGGGGCATCAGGATTTGAACCTGGGACCTCATGATCTGCAGTCAAATGCTCTACCACTGAGCTATACCCCCTCTGCTAGAAACTGTCTAAAGGTGGAAAAATGGTCTAATAAGGGACATTATAGCTGGATATCAACAAAAACTAATAAAGAACACTCTCTCTCTGAAAACATACCCATAAAGTATTTGATTTCAAGATGACAAAAATATTACAATCTGAGAACTATAGATCTGAAGTCTATTGCACTTCCACCTCTGTTAGGAACTGTCTGACAGAGAAAAAAACATTGAATGAGGGACATTTTAGACTGAGTAACATAACCAAAAAAGGAGTACTCCCTCTCTCAAGATACATTTAGAAAGTACTTGATTTCAAGGGGGTGCCAGGATTTGAACGTGAGAAATTGTCTAATAAGGGACAATTTTCCCTGAGTAACATATTGGGAAAAAAGTCATCTACCCTCAAACAACTCTTTGAAAAATCTTGATTTAAAGGGGGCATCAGGATTTGAACCTGGGACCTCTTGATCTGCAGTCAAATGCTCTACCACTGAGCTATACCCCCTCTGCTAGAAACGGTCTAAAGGCGGAAAAATTGTCTAATAAGGGACATTACAGCTGGATATCAACAGAAGCTCATCAAGAACACTCTCTCTCTGAAAACATACCCATAAAGTATTTGATTTCAAGATGACAAAAATATTACAAACTGAGACCTATAGATCTGAAGTCTATTGCACTTCCACCTCTGTTAGGAACTGTCTGACAGAGAAAAAAACATTGAATGAGGGACATTTTAGACTGAGTAACATAACCAAAAAAGGAGTACTCCCTCTCTCAAGATACATTTAGAAAGTACTTGATTTCAAGGGGGTGCCAGGATTTGAACGTGAGAAATTGTCTAATAAGGGACAATTTTCCCTGAGTAACATATTGGGAAAAAAGTCATCTACCCTCAAACAACTCTTTGAAAAATCTTGATTTAAAGGGGGCATCAGGATTTGAACCTGGGACCTCTTGATCTGCAGTCAAATGCTCTACCACTGAGCTATACCCCCTCTGCTAGAAACTGTTTAAAGGTGGAAAAATTGTCTAATATGGGACATTATAGCTGGATATCAACAAAAACTAATAAAGAACACTCTCTCTCTGAAAACATACCCATAAAGTATTTGATTTCAAGATGACAAAAATATTACAATCTGAGAACTATAGATCTGAAGTCTGTTGCACTTCAACCTCTGTTTGGAACTGTCTGACAGAGAATAACCATCTAATGAGGGACATTTTAGACTGAGTAACATAACCAAAAAAGGAGTACTCCCTCTCTCAAGATACATTTAGAAAGTATTTGATTTCAAGGGGGTGCCAGGATTTGAACGTGAGAAATTGTCTAATAAGGGACAATTTTCCCTGAGTAACATATTGGGAAAAAAAGTCCTCTACCCTCAAACAACTATTTGAAAAATCTTGATTTAAAGGGGGCATCAGGATTTGAACCTGGGACCTCTTGATTTGCAGTCAAATGCTCTACCACTGAGCTATACCCCCTCTGCTAGAAACGGTCTAAAGGCGGAAAAATTGTCTAATAAGGGACATTACAGCTGGATATCAACAGAAGCTCATCAAGAACACTCTCTCTCTGAAAACATACCCATAAAGTATTTGATTTCAAGATGACAAAAATATTACAAACTGAGACCTATAGATCTGAAGTCTATTGCACTTCCACCTCTGTTAGGAACTGTCTGACAGAGAAAAAAACACTGAATGAGGGACATTTTAGACTGAGTAACATAACCAAAAAAGGAGTACTCCCTCTCTCAAGATACATTTAGAAAGTACTTGATTTCAAGGGGGTGCCAGGATTTGAACGTGAGAAATTGTCTAATAAGGGACAATTTTCCCTGAGTAACATATTGGGGGAAAAAGTGCTCTACCATCAAACAACTCTTTGAAAAATCTTGAATTAAAGGTGCATCAGGATTTGAACCTGGGACCTCTTGATCTGCAGTCAAATGCTCTACCACTGAGCTATACCCCCTCTGCTAGAAACTGTCTAAAGGCGGAAAAATTGTCTAATAAGGGACATTATAGCTGGATATCAACAAAAACGAATAAAGAACACTCTCTCTCTGAAAACATACCCATAAAGTATTTGATTTCAAGATGACAAAAATATTACAATCTGAGAACTATAGATCTGAAGTCTATTGCACTTCCACCTCTGTTAGGAACTGTCTGACAGAGAAAAAAACATTGAATGAGGGACATTTTAGACTGAGTAACATAACCAAAAAAGGAGTACTCCCTCTCTCAAGATACATTTAGAAAGTACTTGATTTCAAGGGGGTGCCAGGATTTGAACGTGAGAAATTGTCTAATAAGGGACAATTTTCCCTGAGTAACATATTGGGAAAAAAAGTCCTCTACCCTCAAACAACTCTTTGAAAAAACTTGATTTAAAGGGGGCATCAGGATTTGAACCTGGGACCTCTTGATCTGCAGTCAAATGCTCTACCCCTGAGCTATAGCCCCTCTGCTAGAAACTGTCTAAAGGCGGAAAAATTGTCTAATAAGGGACATTACAGCAGGATATGAACAGAAGCTAATCAAGAACACTCTCTCTCTGAAAACATACCCATAAAGTATTTGATTGGGAAAAAAAGTCCTCTACCCTCAAACAACTCTTTGAAAAATCTTGAATTAAAGGTGCATCAGGATTTGAAGCTGGGACATCTTGATCTGGAGTCAAATGCTCTACCACTGAGCTATACCCCCTCTGCTAGAAACTGTCTAAAGGTGGAAAAATTGTCTAATAAGGGACATTATAGCTGGATATCAACAAAAACTAATAAAGAACACTCTCTCTCTGAAAACATACCCATAAAGTATTTGATTTCAAGATGACAAAAATATTACAAACTGAGACCTATAGATCTGAAGTCTATTGCACTTCCACCTCTGTTAGGAACTGTCTGACAGAGAAAAAAACATTGAATGAGGGACATTTTAGACTGAGTAACATAACCAAAAAAAGGAGTACTCCCTCTCTCAAGATACACTTAGAAAGTACTTGATTTCAAGGGGGCATCAGGATTTGAACCTGGGACCTCTTGATCTGCAGTCAAATGCTCTACCACTGAGATATACCCCCTCTGCTAGAAACTGTCTAAAGGTGGAAAAATGTTCTAATAAGGGGCATTATAGCTGGATATCAACAAAAACTAATAAAGAACACTCTCTCTCTGAAAACATACCCATAAAGTATTTGATTTCAAGATGACAAAAATATTACAATCTGAGAACTATAGATCTGAAGTCTGTTGCACTTCAACCTCTGTTAGGAACTGTCTGACAGAGAATAACCATCTAATGAGGGACATTTTTGCAGAGCACACCCTCTCTCAAGAAACACTGAGAAAGTACTTGATTTCAAGATGACAAAAATATTACAATCTGAGACCTATAGATCTGAAGTCTATTGCACTTCCACCTCTGTTAGGAACTGTCTGACAGAGAAAAAAACATTGAATGAGGGACATTTTAGACTGAGTAACATAACCAAAAAAAGGAGTACTCCCTCTCTCAAGATACACTTAGAAAGTACTTGATTTCAAGGGGGTGCCAGGATTTGAACGTGAGAAATTGTCTAATAAGGGACAATTTTCCCTGAGTAACATATTGGGAAAAAAAGGCCTCTACCCTCAAACAACTCTTTGAAAAAACTTGATTTAAAGGGGGCATCAGGATTTGAACCTGGGACCTCATGATCTGCAGTCAAATGCTCTACCACTGAGCTATACCCCCTCTGCTAGAAACTGTCTAAAGGTGGAAAAATGGTCTAATAAGGGACATTATAGCTGGATATCAACAAAAACTAATAAAGAACACTCTCTCTCTGAAAACATACCCATAAAGTATTTGATTTCAAGATGACAAAAATATTACAATCTGAGAACTATAGATCTGAAGTCTATTGCACTTCCACCTCTGTTAGGAACTGTCTGACAGAGAAAAAAACATTGAATGAGGGACATTTTAGACTGAGTAACATAACCAAAAAAGGAGTACTCCCTCTCTCAAGATACATTTAGAAAGTACTTGATTTCAAGGGGGTGCCAGGATTTGAACGTGAGAAATTGTCTAATAAGGGACAATTTTCCCTGAGTAACATATTGGGAAAAAAGTCATCTACCCTCAAACAACTCTTTGAAAAATCTTGATTTAAAGGGGGCATCAGGATTTGAACCTGGGACCTCTTGATCTGCAGTCAAATGCTCTACCACTGAGCTATACCCCCTCTGCTAGAAACTGTCTAAAGGTGGAAAAATTGTCTAATAAGGGACATTATAGCTGGATATCAACAAAAACTAATAAAGAACACTCTCTCTCTGAAAACATACCCATAAAGTATTTGATTTCAAGATGACAAAAATATTACAATCTGAGAACTATAGATCTGAAGTCTGTTGCACTTCAACCTCTGTTTGGAACTGTCTGACAGAGAATAACCATCTAATGAGGGACATTTTAGACTGAGTAACATAACCAAAAAAGGAGTACTCCCTCTCTCAAGATTCATTTAGAAAGTACTTGATTTCAAGGGGGTGCCAGGATTTGAACGTGAGAAATTGTCTAATAAGGGACAATTTTCCCTGAATAACATATTGGGAAAAAAAGTCCTCTACCCTCAAACAACTATTTGAAAGATCTTTATTTTAAAGGGGGCATCAGGATTTGAACCTGGGACCTCTTGATCTGCAGTCAAATGCTCTACCACTAAGCTATACCCCCTCTTCTAGAAACTGTCTAAAGGTGGAAAAATTGTCTAATAAGGGACATTATAGCTGGATATCAACAAAAACTAATAAAGAACACTCTCTCTCTGAAAACATACCCATAAAGTATTTGATTTCAAGATGACAAAAATATTACAATCTGAGAACTATAGATCTGAAGTCTATTGCACTTCCACCTCTGTTAGGAACTGTCTGACAGAGAAAAAAACATTGAATGAGGGACATTTTAGACTGAGTAACATAACCAAAAAAGGAGTACTCCCTCTCTCAAGATACATTTAGAAAGTACTTGATTTCAAGGGGGTGCCAGGATTTGAACGTGAGAAATTGTCTAATAAGGGACAATTTTCCCTGAGTAACATATTGGGAAAAAAAGTCCTCTACCCTCAAACAACTCTTTGAAAAAACTTGATTTAAAGGGGGCATCAGGATTTGAACCTGGGACCTCTTGATCTGCAGTCAAATGCTCTACCCCTGAGCTATAGCCCTTCTGCTAGAAACTGTCTAAAGGCGGAAAAATTGTCTAATAAGGGACATTACAGCAGGATATGAACAGAAGCTAATCAAGAACACTCTCTCTCTGAAAACATACCCATAAAGTATTTGATTGGGAAAAAAAGTCCTCTACCCTCAAACAACTCTTTGAAAAATCTTGAATTAAAGGTGCATCAGGATTTGAAGCTGGGACATCTTGATCTGGAGTCAAATGCTCTACCACTGAGCTATACCCCCTCTGCTAGACACTGTCTAAAGGTGGAAAAATTGTCTAATAAGGGACATTATAGCTGGATATCAACAAAAACTAATAAAGAACACTCTCTCTCTGAAAACATACCCATAAAGTATTTGATTTCAAGATGACAAAAATATTACAATCTGAGAACTATAGATATGAAGTCTATTGCACTTCCACCTCTGTTAGGAACTGTCTGACAGAGAAAAAAACATTGAATGAGGGACATTTTAGACTGAGTAACATAACCAAAAAAGGAGTACTCCCTCTCTCAAGATACATTTAGAAAGTACTTGATTTCAAGGGGGTGCCAGGATTTGAACGTGAGAAATTGTCTAATAAGGGACAATTTTCCCTGAGTAACATATTGGGAAAAAAAGTCCTCTACCCTAAAACAACTCTTTGAAAAATCTTGATTTAAAGGGGGCATCAGGATTTGAACCTGGGACCTCTTGATCTGCAGTCAAATGCTCTACCACTGAGCTATACCCCCTCTGCTAGAAACGGTCTAAAGGCGGAAAAATTGTCTAATAAGGGACATTACAGCTGGATATCAACAGAAGCTCATCAAGAACACTCTCTCTCTGAAAACATACCCATAAAGTATTTGATTTCAAGATGACAAAAATATTACAAACTGAGACCTATAGATCTGAAGTCTATTGCACTTCCACCTCTGTTAGGAACTGTCTGACAGAGAAAAAAACATTGAATGAGGGACATTTTAGACTGAGTAACATAACCAAAAAAGGAGTACTCCCTCTCTCAAGATACATTTAGAAAGTACTTGATTTCAAGGGGGTGCCAGGATTTGAACGTGAGAAATTGTCTAATAAGGGACAATTTTCCCTGAGTAACATATTGGGAAAAAAGTCATCTACCCTCAAACAAGTCTTTGAAAAATCTTGATTTAAAGGGGGCATCAGGATTTGAACCTGGGACCTCTTGATCTGCAGTCAAATGCTCTACCACTGAGCTATACCCCCTCTGCTAGAAACTGTTTAAAGGTGGAAAAATTGTCTAATATGGGACATTATAGCTGGATATCAACAAAAACTAATAAAGAACACTCTCTCTCTGAAAACATACCCATAAAGTATTTGATTTCAAGATGACAAAAATATTACAATCTGAGAAGTATAGATCTGAAGTCTGTTGCACTTCAACCTCTGTTTGGAACTGTCTGACAGAGAATAACCATCTAATGAGGGACATTTTAGACTGAGTAACATAACCAAAAAAGGAGTACTCCCTCTCTCAAGATACATTTAGAAAGTACTTGATTTCAAGGGGGTGCCAGGATTTGAACGTGAGAAATTGTCTAATAAGGGACAATTTCCCTGAGTAACATATTGGGAAAAAAAGTCCTCTACCCTCAAACAACTATTTGAAAAATCTTGATTTAAAGGGGGCATCAGGATTTGAACCTGGGACCTCTTGATCTGCAGTCAAATGCTCTACCACTGAGCTATACCCCCTCTGCTAGAAACGGTCTAAAGGCGGAAAAATTGTCTAATAAGGGACATTACAGCTGGATATCAACAGAAGCTCATCAAGAACACTCTCTCTCTGAAAACATACCATAAAGTATTTGATTTCAAGATGACAAAAATATTACAAACTGAGACCTATAGATCTGAAGTCTAATAAGGGACAATTTTCCCTGAGTAACATATTGGGGAAAAAAGTCCTCTACCCTCAAACAACTCTTTGAAAAATCTTGAATTAAAAGTGCATCAGGATTTGAACCTGGGACCTCTTGATATGCAGTCAAATGCTCTACCACTGAGCTATACCCCCTCTGCTAGAAACTGTCTAAAGGTGGAAAAATTGTCTAATAAGGGACATTATAGCTGGATATCAACAAAAACTAATAAAGAACACTCTCTCTCTGAAAACATACCCATAAAGTATTTGATTTCAAGATGACAAAAATATTACAATCTGAGAACTATAGATCTGAAGTCTATTGCACTTCCACCTCTGTTAGGAACTGTCTGACAGAGAAAAAAACATTGAATGAGGGACATTTTAGACTGAGTAACATAACCAAAAAAGGAGTACTCCCTCTCTCAAGATACATTTAGAAAGTACTTGATTTCAAGGGGGTGCCAGGATTTGAACGTGAGAAATTGTCTAATAAGGGACAATTTTCCCTGAGTAACATATTGGGAAAAAAAAGTCATCTACCCTCAAACAACTCTTTGAAAAATCTTGATTTAAAGGGGGCATCAGGATTTGAACCTGGGACCTCTTGATCTGCAGTCAAATGCTCTACCACTGAGCTATACCCCCTCTGCTAGAAACTGTCTAAAGGTGGAAAAATTGTCTAATAAGGGACATTATAGCTGGATATCAACAAAAACTAATAAAGAACACTCTCTCTCTGAAAACATACCCATAAAGTATTTGATTTCAAGATGACAAAAATATTACAAACTGAGACCGATAGATCTGAAGTCTATTGCACTTCCACCTCTGTTAGGAACTGTCTGACAGAGAATAACCATCTAATGAGGGACATTTTTGCAGAGCACACCCTCTCTCAAGAAACACTGAGAAAGTACTTGATTTCAAGATGACAAAAATATTACAATCTGAGACCTATAGATCTGAAGTCTATTGCACTTCCACCTCTGTTAGGAACTGTCTGACAGAGAAAAAACATTGAATGAGGGACATTTTAGACTGAGTAACATAACCAAAAAAAGGAGTACTCCCTCTCTCAAGATACACTTAGAAAGTACTTGATTTCAAGGGGGTGCCAGGATTTGAACGTGAGAAATTGTCTAATAAGGGACAATTTCCCTGAGTAACATATTGGGAAAAAAAGTCCTCTACCCTCAAACAACTATTTGAAAAATCTTGATTTAAAGGGGGCATCAGGATTTGAACCTGGGACCTCTTGATCTGCAGTCAAATGCTCTACCACTGAGCTATACCCCCTCTGCTAGAAACGGTCTAAAGGCGGAAAAATTGTCTAATAAGGGACATTACAGCTGGATATCAACAGAAGCTCATCAAGAACACTCTCTCTCTGAAAACATACCCATAAAGTATTTGATTTCAAGATGACAAAAATATTACAAACTGAGACCTATAGATCTGAAGTCTAATAAGGGACAATTTTCCCTGAGTAACATATTGGGGAAAAAAGTCCTCTACCCTCAAACAACTCTTTGAAAAATCTTGAATTAAAGTGCATCAGGATTTGAACCTGGGACCTCTTGATATGCAGTCAAATGCTCTACCACTGAGCTATACCCCCTCTGCTAGAAACTGTCTAAAGGTGGAAAAATTGTCTAATAAGGGACATTATAGCTGGATATCAACAAAAACTAATAAAGAACACTCTCTCTCTGAAAACATACCCATAAAGTATTTGATTTCAAGATGACAAAAATATTACAATCTGAGAACTATAGATCTGAAGTCTATTGCACTTCCACCTCTGTTAGGAACTGTCTGACAGAGAAAAAAACATTGAATGAGGGACATTTTAGACTGAGTAACATAACCAAAAAAGGAGTACTCCCTCTCTCAAGATACATTTAGAAAGTACTTGATTTCAAGGGGGTGCCAGGATTTGAACGTGAGAAATTGTCTAATAAGGGACAATTTTCCCTGAGTAACATATTGGGAAAAAAAAGTCATCTACCCTCAAACAACTCTTTGAAAAATCTTGATTTAAAGGGGGCATCAGGATTTGAACCTGGGACCTCTTGATCTGCAGTCAAATGCTCTACCACTGAGCTATACCCCCTCTGCTAGAAACTGTCTAAAGGTGGAAAAATTGTCTAATAAGGGACATTATAGCTGGATATCAACAAAAACTAATAAAGAACACTCTCTCTCTGAAAACATACCCATAAAGTATTTGATTTCAAGATGACAAAAATATTACAAACTGAGACCGATAGATCTGAAGTCTATTGCACTTCCACCTCTGTTAGGAACTGTCTGACAGAGAATAACCATCTAATGAGGGACATTTTTGCAGAGCACACCCTCTCTCAAGAAACACTGAGAAAGTACTTGATTTCAAGATGACAAAAATATTACAATCTGAGACCTATAGATCTGAAGTCTATTGCACTTCCACCTCTGTTAGGAACTGTCTGACAGAGAAAAAACATTGAATGAGGGACATTTTAGACTGAGTAACATAACCAAAAAAAGGAGTACTCCCTCTCTCAAGATACACTTAGAAAGTACTTGATTTCAAGGGGGTGCCAGGATTTGAACGTGAGAAATTGTCTAATAAGGGACAATTTCCCTGAGTAACATATTGGGAAAAAAAGTCCTCTACCCTCAAACAACTCTTTGAAAAATCTTGATTTAAAGGGGGCATCAGGATTTGAACCTGGGACCTCTTGATCTGCAGTCAAATGCTCTACCACTGAGCTATACCCCCTCTGCTAGAAACGATCTAAAGGCGGAAAAATTGTCTAATAAGGGACATTACAGCTGGATATCAACAGAAGCTCATCAAGAACACTCTCTCTCTGAAAACATACCCATAAAGTATTTGATTTCAAGATGACAAAAATATTACAAACTGAGACCTATAGATCTGAAGTCTATTGCACTTCCAAGGGACAATTTTCCCTGAGTAACATATTGGGGAAAAAAGTCCTCTACCCTCAAACAACTCTTTGAAAATCTTGAATTAAAAGTGCATCAGGATTTGAACCTGGGACCTCTTGATATGCAGTCAAATGCTCTACCACTGAGCTATACCCCCTCTGCTAGAAACTGTCTAAAGGTGGAAAAATTGTCTAATAAGGGACATTATAGCTGGATATCAACAAAAACTAATAAAGAACACTCTCTCTCTGAAACATACCCATAAAGTATTTGATTTCAAGATGACAAAAATATTACAATCTGAGAACTATAGATCTGAAGTCTATTGCACTTCCACCTCTGTTAGGAACTGTCTGACAGAGAAAAAACATTGAATGAGGGACATTTTAGACTGAGTAACATAACCAAAAAAGGAGTACTCCCTCTCTCAAGATACATTTAGAAAGTACTTGATTTCAAGGGGGTGCCAGGATTTGAACGTGAGAAATTGTCTAATAAGGGACAATTTTCCCTGAGTAACATATTGGGAAAAAAAGTCATCTACCCTCAAACAACTCTTTGAAAAATCTTGATTTAAAGGGGGCATCAGGATTTGAACCTGGGACCTCTTGATCTGCAGTCAAATGCTCTACCACTGAGCTATACCCCCTCTGCTAGAAACTGTCTAAAGGTGGAAAAATTGTCTAATAAGGGACATTATAGCTGGATATCAACAAAAACTAATAAAGAACACTCTCTCTCTGAAAACATACCCATAAAGTATTTGATTTCAAGATGACAAAAATATTACAAACTGAGACCGATAGATCTGAAGTCTATTGCACTTCCACCTCTGTTAGGAACTGTCTGACAGAGAATAACCATCTAATGAGGGACATTTTTGCAGAGCACACCCTCTCTCAAGAAACACTGAGAAAGTACTTGATTTCAAGATGACAAAAATATTACAATCTGAGACCTATAGATCTGAAGTCTATTGCACTTCCACCTCTGTTAGGAACTGTCTGACAGAGAAAAAACATTGAATGAGGGACATTTTAGACTGAGTAACATAACCAAAAAAAGGAGTACTCCCTCTCTCAAGATACACTTAGAAAGTACTTGATTTCAAGGGGGTGCCAGGATTTGAACGTGAGAAATTGTCTAATAATGGACAATTTTCCCTGAGTAACATATTGGGAAAAAAAGTCCTCTACCCTCAAACAACTCTTTGAAAAATCTTGATTTAAAGGGGGCATCAGGATTTGAACCTGGGACCTCTTGATCTGCAGTCAAATGCTCTACCACTGAGCTATACCCCCTCTGCTAGAAACGATCTAAAGGCGGAAAAAATTGTCTAATAAGGGACATTACAGCTGGATATCAACAGAAGCTCATCAAGAACACTCTCTCTCTGAAAACATACCCATAAAGTATTTGATTTCAAGATGACAAAAATATTACAAACTGAGACCTATAGATCTGAAGTCTATTGCACTTCCACCTCTGTTAGGAACTGTCTGACAGAGAAAAAAACACTGAATGAGGGACATTTTAGACTGAGTAACATAACCAAAAAAGGAGTACTCCCTCTCTCAAGATACACTTAGAAAGTACTTGATTTCAAGGGGGCATCAGGATTTGAACCTGGGACCTCTTGATCTGCAGTCAAATGCTCTACCACTGAGCTATACCCCCTCTGCTAGAAACTGTCTAAAGGTGGAAAAATTGTCTAATAAGGGGCATTATAGCTGGATATCAACAAAAACTAATAAAGAACACTCTCTCTCTGAAAACATACCCATAAAGTATTTGATTTCAAGATGACAAAAATATTACAAACTGAGACCTATAGATCTGAAGTCTATTGCACTTCCACCTCTGTTAGGAACTGTCTGACAGAGAAAAAAACACTGAATGAGGGACATTTTAGACTGAGTAACATAACCAAAAAAGGAGTACTCCCTCTCTCAAGATACATTTAGAAAGTACTTGATTTCAAGGGGGTGCCAGGATTTGAACGTGAGAAATTGTCTAATAAGGGACAATTTTCCCTGAGTAACATATTGGGGAAAAAAGTCCTCTACCCTCAAACAACTCTTTGAAAAATCTTGAATTAAAAGTGCATCAGGATTTGAACATGGGACCTCTTGATCTGCAGTCAAATGCTCTACCACTGAGCTATACCCCCTCTGCTAGAAACTGTCTAAAGGTGGAAAAATTGTCTAATAAGGGACATTATAGCTGGATACCAACAAAAACTAATAAAGAACACTCTCTCTCTGAAAACATACCCATAAAGTATTTGATTTCAAGATGACAAAAATATTACAATCTGAGAACTATAGATCTGAAGTCTGTTGCACTTCAACCTCTGTTGGGAACTGTCTGACAGTGAAAAAAACATTGAATGAGGGACATTTTAGACTGAGTAACATAACCAAAAAAGGAGTACTCCCTCTCTCAAGATACACTTAGAAAAGAAAGTACTTGATTTCAAGGAGGCATCAGGATTTGAACCTGGGACCTCTTGATCTACAGTCAAATGCTCTACCACTGAGCTATACCCCCTCTGCTAGAAACTGTCTAAAGGTGGAAAAATTGTCTAATAAGGGGCATTATAGCTGGATATCAACAAAAACTAATAAAGAACACTCTCTCTCTGAAAACATACCCATAAAGTATTTGATTTCAAGATGACAAAAATATTACAATCTGAGAACTATAGATCTGAAGTCTGTTGCACTTCAACCTCTGTTAGGAACTGTCTGACAGAGAATAACCATCTAATGAGGGACATTTTTGCAGAGCACACCCTCTCTCAAGAAACACTGAGAAAGTACTTGATTTCAAGATGACAAAAATATTACAATCTGAGACCTATAGATCTGAAGTCTATTGCACTTCCACCTCTGTTAGGAACTGTCTGACAGTGAAAAAAACATTGAATGAGGGACATTTTAGACTGAGTAACATAACCAAAAAAAGGAGTACTCCCTCTCTCAAGATACACTTAGAAAGTACTTGATTTCAAGGGGGTGCCAGGATTTGAACGTGAGAAATTGTCTAATAAGGGACCATTTTCCCTGAGTAACATATTGGGGAAAAAAGTCCTCTACCCTCAAACAACTCTTTGAAAAATCTTGATTTAAAGGGGGCATCAGGATTTGAACCTGGGACCTCTTGATCTGCAGTCAAATGCTCTACCACTGAGCTATACCCCCTCTGCTAGAAACTGTCTAAAGGTGGAAAAATTGTCTAATAAGGGACATTATAGCTGGATATCAACAAAAACTAATAAAGAACACTCTCTCTCTGAAAACATACCCATAAAGTATTTGATTTCAAGATGACAAAAATATTACAATCTGAGAACTATAGATCTGAAGTCTGTTGCACTTCAACCTCTGTTAGGAACTGTCTGACAGAGAATAACCATCTAATGAGGGACATTTTAGACTGAGTAACATAACCAAAAAAGGAGTACTCCCTCTCTCAAGATTCATTTAGAAAGTACTTGATTTCAAGGGGGTGCCAGGATTTGAACGTGAGAAATTGTCTAATAAGGGACAATTTTCCCTGAATAACATATTGGGAAAAAAAGTCCTCTACCCTCAAACTACTATTTGAAAAATCTTTATTTTAAAGGGGGCATCAGGATTTGAAACTGGGACCTCTTGATCTGCAGTCAAAAGGTCTACCACTGAGCTATACCCCCTCTGCTAGAAACGGTCTAAAGGTGGAAAAATTGTCTAATAAGGGACAATACAGCTGGATATCAACAGAAGCTCATCAAGAACACTCTCTCTCTGAAAACATACCCATAAAGTATTTGATTTCAAGATGACAAAAATATTACAAACTGAGACCTATAGATCTGAAGTCTATTGCACTTCCACCTCTGTTAGGAACTGTCTGACAGAGAAAAAAACACTGAATGAGGGACATTTTAGACTGAGTAACATAACCAAAAAAGGAGTACTCCCTCTCTCAAGATACATTTAGAAAGTACTTGATTTCAAGGGGGTGCCAGGATTTGAACGTGAGAAATTGTCTAATAAGGTACAATTTTCCCTGAGTAACATATTGGGGAAAAAAGTCCTCTACCCTCAAACAACTCTTTGAAAAATCTTGAATTAAAGGTGCATCAGGAGTTGAACCTGGGACCTCTTGATCTGCAGTCAAATGCTCTACCACTGAGCTATACCCCCTCTGCTAGAAACTGTCTAAAGGTGGAAAAATTGTCTAATAAGGGACATTACAGCTGGATATCAACAGAAGCTCATCAAGAACACTCTCTCTCTGAAAACATACCCATAAAGTATTTGATTTCAAGATGACAAAAATATTACAATCTGAGAACTATAGATCTGAAGTCTGTTGCACTTCAACCTCTGTTAGGAACTGTCTGACAGAGAATAACCATCTAATGAGGGACATTTTTGCAGAGCACACCCTCTCTCAAGAAACACTGAGAAAGTACTTGATTTCAAGATGACAAAAATATTACAATCTGAGACCTATAGATCTGAAGTCTATTGCACTTCCACCTCTGTTAGGAACTGTCTGACAGAGAAAAAAACATTGAATGAGGGACATTTTAGACTGAGTAACATAACCAAAAAAAGGAGTACTCCCTCTCTCAAGATACACTTAGAAAGTACTTGATTTCAAGGGGGTGCCAGGATTTGAACGTGAGAAATTGTCTAATAAGGGACAATTTTCCCTGAGTAACATATTGGGAAAAAAAGTCCTC
Organism: Oncorhynchus kisutch; assembly: GCF_002021735.2. Lineage (NCBI taxonomy): Eukaryota > Metazoa > Chordata > Actinopteri > Salmoniformes > Salmonidae > Oncorhynchus > Oncorhynchus kisutch. The sequence continues at coordinate 38,231 of NW_022263116.1, forward strand.
TACCCTCAAACAACTCTTTGAAAAAACTTGATTTAAAGGGGTCATTAGGATTTGAAACTGGGACCTCATGATCTGCAGTCAAATGCTCTACCACTGAGCTATAGCCCCTCTGCTAGAAAATGTCTAAAGGCGGAAAAATGGTCTAATAAGGGACATTACAGCAGGATATCAACAGAAGCTAATCAAGAACACTCTCTCTCTGAAAACATACCCATAAAGTATTTGATTTCAAGATGACAAAAATATTACAAACTGAGACCGATAGATCTGAAGTCTATTGCACTTCCACCTCTGTTAGGAACTGTCTGACAGTGAAAAAAACATTGAATGAGGGACATTTTAGACTGAGTAACATAACCAAAAAAGGAGTACTCCCTCTCTCAAGATTCATTTAGAAAGTACTTGATTTCAAGGGGGTGCCAGGATTTGAACGTGAGAAATTGTCTAATAAGGGACAATTTTCCCTGAATAACATATTGGGAAAAAAAGTCCTCTACCCTCAAACTACTATTTGAAAAATCTTTATTTTAAAGGGGGCATCAGGATTTGAAACTGGGACCTCTTGATCTGCAGTCAAAAGGTCTACCACTGAGCTATACCCCCTCTGCTAGAAACGGTCTAAAGGTGGAAAAATTGTCTAATAAGGGACAATACAGCTGGATATCAACAGAAGCTCATCAAGAACACTCTCTCTCTGAAAACATACCCATAAAGTATTTGATTTCAAGATGACAAAAATATTACAAACTGAGACCTATAGATCTGAAGTCTATTGCACTTCCACCTCTGTTAGGAACTGTCTGACAGAGAAAAAAACACTGAATGAGGGACATTTTAGACTGAGTAACATAACCAAAAAAGGAGTACTCCCTCTCTCAAGATACATTTAGAAAGTACTTGATTTCAAGGGGGTGCCAGGATTTGAACGTGAGAAATTGTCTAATAAGGTACAATTTTCCCTGAGTAACATATTGGGGAAAAAAGTCCTCTACCCTCAAACAACTCTTTGAAAAATCTTGAATTAAAGGTGCATCAGGAGTTGAACCTGGGACCTCTTGATCTGCAGTCAAATGCTCTACCACTGAGCTATACCCCCTCTGCTAGAAACTGTCTAAAGGTGGAAAAATTGTCTAATAAGGGACATTACAGCTGGATATCAACAGAAGCTCATCAAGAACACTCTCTCTCTGAAAACATACCCATAAAGTATTTGATTTCAAGATGACAAAAATATTACAATCTGAGAACTATAGATCTGAAGTCTGTTGCACTTCAACCTCTGTTAGGAACTGTCTGACAGAGAATAACCATCTAATGAGGGACATTTTTGCAGAGCACACCCTCTCTCAAGAAACACTGAGAAAGTACTTGATTTCAAGATGACAAAAATATTACAATCTGAGACCTATAGATCTGAAGTCTATTGCACTTCCACCTCTGTTAGGAACTGTCTGACAGAGAAAAAAACATTGAATGAGGGACATTTTAGACTGAGTAACATAACCAAAAAAAGGAGTACTCCCTCTCTCAAGATACACTTAGAAAGTACTTGATTTCAAGGGGGTGCCAGGATTTGAACGTGAGAAATTGTCTAATAAGGGACAATTTTCCCTGAGTAACATATTGGGAAAAAAAGTCCTCTACCCTCAAACAACTCTTTGAAAAAACTTGATTTAAAGGGGTCATTAGGATTTGAAACTGGGACCTCATGATCTGCAGTCAAATGCTCTACCACTGAGCTATAGCCCCTCTGCTAGAAAATGTCTAAAGGCGGAAAAATGGTCTAATAAGGGACATTACAGCAGGATATCAACAGAAGCTAATCAAGAACACTCTCTCTCTGAAAACATACCCATAAAGTATTTGATTTCAAGATGACAAAAATATTACAAACTGAGACCGATAGATCTGAAGTCTATTGCACTTCCACCTCTGTTAGGAACTGTCTGACAGTGAAAAAAACATTGAATGAGGGACATTTTAGACTGAGTAACATAACCAAAAAAAGGAGTACTCCCTCTCTCAAGATACACTTAGAAAGTACTTGATTTCAAGGAGGCATCAGGATTTGAACCTGGGACCTCTTGATCTACAGTCAAATGCTCTACCACTGAGCTATACCCCCTCTGCTAGAAACTGTCTAAAGGTGGAAAAATTGTCTAATAAGGGGCATTATAGCTGGATATCAACAAAAACTAATAAAGAACACTCTCTCTCTGAAAACATACCCATAAAGTATTTGATTTCAAGATGACAAAAATATTACAATCTGAGAACTATAGATCTGAAGTCTGTTGCACTTCAACCTCTGTTAGGAACTGTCTGACAGAGAATAACCATCTAATGAGGGACATTTTTGCAGAGCACACCCTCTCTCAAGAAACACTGAGAAAGTACTTGATTTCAAGATGACAAAAATATTACAATCTGAGACCTATAGATCTGAAGTCTATTGCACTTCCACCTCTGTTAGGAACTGTCTGACAGTGAAAAAAACATTGAATGAGGGACATTTTAGACTGAGTAACATAACCAAAAAAAGGAGTACTCCCTCTCTCAAGATACACTTAGAAAGTACTTGATTTCAAGGGGGTGCCAGGATTTGAACGTGAGAAATTGTCTAATAAGGGACCATTTTCCCTGAGTAACATATTGGGGAAAAAAGTCCTCTACCCTCAAACAACTCTTTGAAAAATCTTGATTTAAAGGGGGCATCAGGATTTGAACCTGGGACCTCTTGATCTGCAGTCAAATGCTCTACCACTGAGCTATACCCCCTCTGCTAGAAACTGTCTAAAGGTGGAAAAATTGTCTAATAAGGGACATTATAGCTGGATATCAACAAAAACTAATAAAGAACACTCTCTCTCTGAAAACATACCCATAAAGTATTTGATTTCAAGATGACAAAAATATTACAATCTGAGAACTATAGATCTGAAGTCTGTTGCACTTCAACCTCTGTTAGGAACTGTCTGACAGAGAATAACCATCTAATGAGGGACATTTTAGACTGAGTAACATAACCAAAAAAGGAGTACTCCCTCTCTCAAGATTCATTTAGAAAGTACTTGATTTCAAGGGGGTGCCAGGATTTGAACGTGAGAAATTGTCTAATAAGGGACAATTTTCCCTGAATAACATATTGGGAAAAAAAGTCCTCTACCCTCAAACTACTATTTGAAAAATCTTTATTTTAAAGGGGGCATCAGGATTTGAAACTGGGACCTCTTGATCTGCAGTCAAAAGGTCTACCACTGAGCTATACCCCCTCTGCTAGAAACTGGTCTAAAGGTGGAAAAATTGTCTAATAAGGGACAATACAGCTGGATATCAACAGAAGCTCATCAAGAACACTCTCTCTCTGAAAACATACCCATAAAGTATTTGATTTCAAGATGACAAAAATATTACAAACTGAGACCTATAGATCTGAAGTCTATTGCACTTCCACCTCTGTTAGGAACTGTCTGACAGAGAAAAAAACACTGAATGAGGGACATTTTAGACTGAGTAACATAACCAAAAAAGGAGTACTCCCTCTCTCAAGATACATTTAGAAAGTACTTGATTTCAAGGGGGTGCCAGGATTTGAACGTGAGAAATTGTCTAATAAGGTACAATTTTCCCTGAGTAACATATTGGGGAAAAAAGTCCTCTACCCTCAAACAACTCTTTGAAAAATCTTGAATTAAAGGTGCATCAGGAGTTGAACCTGGGACCTCTTGATCTGCAGTCAAATGCTCTACCACTGAGCTATACCCCCTCTGCTAGAAACTGTCTAAAGGTGGAAAAATTGTCTAATAAGGGACATTACAGCTGGATATCAACAGAAGCTCATCAAGAACACTCTCTCTCTGAAAACATACCCATAAAGTATTTGATTTCAAGATGACAAAAATATTACAATCTGAGAACTATAGATCTGAAGTCTATTGCACTTCCACCTCTGTTAGGAACTGTCTGACAGAGAAAAAAACATTGAATGAGTGACATTTTAGACTGAGTAACATAACCAAAAAAGGAGTACTCCCTCTCTCAAGATACATTTAGAAAGTACTTGATTAAAAGGGGGTGCCAGGATTTGAACGTGAGAAATTGTCTAATAAGGGACAATTTTCCCTGAGTAACATATTGGGAAAAAAAGTCATCTACCCTCAAATAACTCTTTGAAAAATCTTGATTTAAAGGGGGCATCAGGATTTGAACCTGGGACCTCTTGATCTGCAGTCAAATGCTCTACCACTGAGCTATACCCCCTCTGCTAGAAACAGTCTAAAGGCGGAAAAATTGTCTAATAAGGGACATTACAGCTGGATATCAACAGAAGCTCATCAAGAACACTCTCTCTCTGAAAACATACCCATAAAGTATTTGATTTCAAGATGACAAAAATATTACAATCTGAGACCTATAGATCTGAAGTCTATTGCACTTCCACCTCTGTTAGGAACTGTCTGACAGAGAAAAAAACATTGAATGAGGGACATTTTAGACTGAGTAACATAACCAAAAAAGGAGTACTCCCTCTCTCAAGATACACTTAGAAAGTACTTGATTTCAAGGGGGTGCCAGGATTTGAACGTGAGAAATTGTCTAATAAGGGACAATTTTCCCTGAGTAACATATTGGGAAAAAAGTCATCTACCCTCAAACAACTCTTTGAAAAATCTTGATTTAAAGGGGGCATCAGGATTTGAACCTGGGACCTCTTGATCTGCAGTCAAATGCTCTACCACTGAGCTATACCCCCTCTGCTAGAAACTGTCTAAAGGTGGAAAAATTGTCTAATAAGGGACATTATAGCTGGATATCAACACAAACTAATAAAGAACACTCTCTCTCTGAAAACATACCCATAAAGTATTTGATTTCAAGATGACAAAAATATTACAATCTGAGAACTATAGATCTGAAGTCTGTTGCACTTCAACCTCTGTTTGGAACTGTCTGACAGAGAATAACCATCTAATGAGGGACATTTTAGACTGAGTAACATAACCAAAAAAGGAGTACTCCCTCTCTCAAGATTCATTTAGAAAGTACTTGATTTCAAGGGGGTGCCAGGATTTGAACGTGAGAAATTGTCTAATAAGGGACAATTTTCCCTGAGTAACATATTGGGAAAAAAAGTCCTCTACCCTCAAACAACTATTTGAAAAATCTTGATTTAAAGGGGGCATCAGGATTTGAACCTGGGACCTCTTGATCTGCAGTCAAATGCTCTACCACTGAGCTATACCCCCTCTGCTAGAAACGGTCTAAAGGCGGAAAAATTGTCTAATAAGGGACATTACAGCTGGATATCAACAGAAGCTCATCAAGAACACTCTCTCTCTGAAAACATACCCATAAAGTATTTGATTTCAAGATGACAAAAATATTACAACTGAGACCTATAGATCTGAAGTCTATTGCACTTCCACCTCTGTTAGGAACTGTCTGACAGAGAAAAAAACACTGAATGAGGGACATTTTAGACTGAGTAACATAACCAAAAAAGGAGTACTCCCTCTCTCAAGATACATTTAGAAAGTACTTGATTTCAAGGGGGTGCCAGGATTTGAACGTGAGAAATTGTCTAATAAGGGACAATTTTCCCTGAGTAACATATTGGGGAAAAAAGTCCTCTACCCTCAAACAACTCTTTGAAAAATCTTGAATTAAAGGTGCATCAGGATTTGAACCTGGGACCTCTTGATCTGCAGTCAAATGCTCTACCACTGAGCTATACCCCCTCTGCTAGAAACTGTCTAAAGGTGGAAAAATTGTCTAATAAGGGACATTATAGCTGGATATCAACAAAAACTAATAAAGAACACTCTCTCTCTGAAAACATACCCATAAAGTATTTGATTTCAAGATGACAAAAATATTACAATCTGAGAACTATAGATCTGAAGTCTATTGCACTTCCACCTCTGTTAGGAACTGTCTGACAGAGAAAAAAACATTGAATGAGGGACATTTTAGACTGAGTAACATAACCAAAAAAGGAGTACTCCCTCTCTCAAGATACATTTAGAAAGTACTTGATTTCAAGGGGGTGCCAGGATTTGAACGTGAGAAATTGTCTAATAAGGGACAATTTTCCCTGAGTAACATATTGGGAAAAAAGTCATCTACCCTCAAACAACTCTTTGAAAAATCTTGATTTAAAGGGGGCATCAGGATTTGAACCTGGGACCTCTTGATCTGCAGTCAAATGCTCTACCACTGAGCTATACCCCCTCTGCTAGAAACTGTCTAAAGGTGGAAAAATTGTCTAATAAGGGACATTATAGCTGGATATCAACAAAAACTAATAAAGAACACTCTCTCTCTGAAAACATACCCATAAAGTATTTGATTTCAAGATGACAAAAATATTACAATCTGAGAACTATAGATCTGAAGTCTGTTGCACTTCAACCTCTGTTTGGAACTGTCTGACAGAGAATAACCATCTAATGAGGGACATTTTAGACTGAGTAACATAACCAAAAAAGGAGTACTCCCTCTCACAAGATACATTTAGAAAGTACTTGATTTCAAGGGGGTGCCAGGATTTGAACGTGAGAAATTGTCTAATAAGGGACAATTTTCCCTGAGTAACATATTGGGAAAAAAAGTCCTCTACCCTCAAACAACTATTTGAAAAATCTTGATTTAAAGGGGGCATCAGGATTTGAACCTGGGACCTCTTGATCTGCAGTCAAATGCTCTACCACTGAGCTATACCCCCTCTGCTAGAAACGGTCTAAAGGCGGAAAAATTGTCTAATAAGGGACATTACAGCTGGATATCAACAGAAGCTCATCAAGAACACTCTCTCTCTGAAAACATACCCATAAAGTATTTGATTTCAAGATGACAAAAATATTACAACTGAGACCTATAGATCTGAAGTCTATTGCACTTCCACCTCTGTTAGGAACTGTCTGACAGAGAAAAAAACACTGAATGAGGGACATTTTAGACTGAGTAACATAACCAAAAAAGGAGTACTCCCTCTCTCAAGATACATTTAGAAAGTACTTGATTTCAAGGGGGTGCCAGGATTTGAACGTGAGAAATTGTCTAATAAGGGACAATTTTCCCTGAGTAACATATTGGGGAAAAAAGTCCTCTACCCTCAAACAACTCTTTGAAAAATCTTGAATTAAAGGGGCATCAGGATTTGAACCTGGGACCTCTTGATCTGCAGTCAAATGCTCTACCACTGAGCTATACCCCCTCTGCTAGAAACTGTCTAAAGGTGGAAAAATTGTCTAATAAGGGACATTACAGCTGGATATCAACAGAAGCTCATCAAGAACACTCTCTCTCTGAAAACATACCCATAAAGTATTTGATTTCAAGATGACAAAAATATTACAATCTGAGAACTATAGATCTGAAGTCTATTGCACTTCCACCTCTGTTAGGAACTGTCTGACAGAGAAAAAACATTGAATGAGGGACATTTTAGACTGAGTAACATAACCAAAAAAGGAGTACTCCCTCTCTCAAGATACATTTAGAAAGTACTTGATTTCAAGGGGGTGCCAGGATTTGAACGTGAGAAATTGTCTAATAAGGGACAATTTTCCCTGAGTAACATATTGGGAAAAAAAGTCCTCTACCCTCAAACAACTCTTTGAAAAATCTTGATTTAAAGGGGGCATCAGGATTTGAACCTGGGACCTCTTGATCTGCAGTCAAATGCTCTACCACTGAGCTATACCCCCTCTGCTAGAAACAGTCTAAAGGCGGAAAAATTGTCTAATAAGGGACATTACAGCTGGATATCAACAGAAGCTCATCAAGAACACTCTCTCTCTGAAAACATACCCATAAAGTATTTGATTTCAAGATGACAAAAATATTACAATCTGAGACCTATAGATCTGAAGTCTATTGCACTTCCACCTCTGTTAGGAACTGTCTGACAGAGAAAAAAACATTGAATGAGGGACATTTTAGACTGAGTAACATAACCAAAAAAGGAGTACTCCCTCTCTCAAGATACATTTAGAAAGTACTTGATTTCAAGGGGGTGCCAGGATTTGAACGTGAGAAATTGTCTAATAAGGGACAATTTTCCCTGAGTAACATATTGGGAAAAAAGTCATCTACCCTCAAACAACTCTTTGAAAAATCTTGATTTAAAGGGGGCATCAGGATTTGAACCTGGGACCTCTTGATCTGCAGTCAAATGCTCTACCACTGAGCTATACCCCCTCTGCTAGAAACTGTCTAAAGGTGGAAAAATTGTCTAATAAGGGACATTATAGCTGGATATCAACACAAACTAATAAAGAACACTCTCTCTCTGAAAACATACCCATAAAGTATTTGATTTCAAGATGACAAAAATATTACAATCTGAGAACTATAGATCTGAAGTCTGTTGCACTTCAACCTCTGTTTGGAACTGTCTGACAGAGAATAACCATCTAATGAGGGACATTTTAGACTGAGTAACATAACCAAAAAAGGAGTACTCCCTCTCTCAAGATTCATTTAGAAAGTACTTGATTTCAAGGGGGTGCCAGGATTTGAACGTGAGAAATTGTCTAATAAGGGACAATTTTCCCTGAGTAACATATTGGGAAAAAAAGTCCTCTACCCTCAAACAACTATTTGAAAAATCTTGATTTAAAGGGGGCATCAGGATTTGAACCTGGGACCTCTTGATCTGCAGTCAAATGCTCTACCACTGAGCTATACCCCCTCTGCTAGAAACGGTCTAAAGGCGGAAAAATTGTCTAATAAGGGACATTACAGCTGGATATCAACAGAAGCTCATCAAGAACACTCTCTCTCTGAAAACATACCCATAAAGTATTTGATTTCAAGATGACAAAAATATTACAATCTGAGACCTATAGATCTGAAGTCTATTGCACTTCCACCTCTGTTAGGAACTGTCTGACAGAGAAAAAAACATTGAATGAGGGACATTTTAGACTGAGTAACATAACCAAAAAAGGAGTACTCCCTCTCTCAAGATACATTTAGAAAGTACTTGATTTCAAGGGGGTGCCAGGATTTGAACGTGAGAAATTGTCTAATAAGGGACAATTTTCCCTGAGTAACATATTGGGGAAAAAAGTCCTCTACCCTCAAACAACTCTTTGAAAAATCTTGATTTAAAGGGGCATCAGGATTTGAACCTGGGACCTCTTGATCTGCAGTCAAATGCTCTACCACTGAGCTATACCCCCTCTGCTAGAAACTGTCTAAAGGTGGAAAAATTGTCTAATAAGGGACATTATAGCTGGATATCAACAAAACTAATCAAGAACACTCTCTCTCTGAAAACATACCCATAAAGTATTTGATTTCAAGATGACAAAAATATTACAATCTGAGAACTATAGATCTGAAGTCTATTGCACTTCCACCTCTGTTAGGAACTGTCTGACAGAGAAAAAAACATTGAATGAGGGACATTTTAGACTGAGTAACATAACCAAAAAAGGAGTACTCCCTCTCTCAAGATACATTTAGAAAGTACTTGATTTCAAGGGGGTGCCAGGATTTGAACGTGAGAAATTGTCTAATAAGGGACAATTTTCCCTGAGTAACATATTGGGAAAAAAGTCCTCTACCCTCAAACAACTCTTTGAAAAATCTTGATTTAAAGGGGGCATCAGGATTTGAACCTGGGACCTCTTGATCTGCAGTCAAATGCTCTACCACTGAGCTATACCCCCTCTGCTAGAAACTGTCTAAAGGTGGAAAAATTGTCTAATAAGGGACATTATAGCTGGATATCAACAAAAACTAATAAAGAACACTCTCTCTCTGAAAACATACCCATAAAGTATTTGATTTCAAGATGACAAAAATATTACAATCTGAGAACTATAGATCTGAAGTCTGTTGCACTTCAACCTCTGTTTGGAACTGTCTGACAGAGAATAACCATCTAATGAGGGACATTTTAGACTGAGTAACATAACCAAAAAAGGAGTACTCCCTCTCACAAGATACATTTAGAAAGTACTTGATTTCAAGGGGGTGCCAGGATTTGAACGTGAGAAATTGTCTAATAAGGGACAATTTTCCCTGAGTAACATATTGGGAAAAAAAGTCCTCTACCCTCAAACAACTATTTGAAAAATCTTGATTTAAAGGGGGCATCAGGATTTGAACCTGGGACCTCTTGATCTGCAGTCAAATGCTCTACCACTGAGCTATACCCCCTCTGCTAGAAACGGTCTAAAGGCGGAAAAATTGTCTAATAAGGGACATTACAGCTGGATATCAACAGAAGCTCATCAAGAACACTCTCTCTCTGAAAACATACCCATAAAGTATTTGATTTCAAGATGACAAAAATATTACAACTGAGACCTATAGATCTGAAGTCTATTGCACTTCCACCTCTGTTAGGAACTGTCTGACAGAGAAAAAAACACTGAATGAGGGACATTTTAGACTGAGTAACATAACCAAAAAAGGAGTACTCCCTCTCTCAAGATACATTTAGAAAGTACTTGATTTCAAGGGGGTGCCAGGATTTGAACGTGAGAAATTGTCTAATAAGGGACAATTTTCCCTGAGTAACATATTGGGGAAAAAGTCCTCTACCCTCAAACAACTCTTTGAAAAATCTTGAATTAAAGGTGCATCAGGATTTGAACCTGGGACCTCTTGATCTGCAGTCAAATGCTCTACCACTGAGCTATACCCCCTCTGCTAGAAACTGTCTAAAGGTGGAAAAATTGTCTAATAAGGGACATTATAGCTGGATATCAACAAAAACTAATAAAGAACACTCTCTCTCTGAAAACATACCCATAAAGTATTTGATTTCAAGATGACAAAAATATTACAATCTGAGAACTATAGATCTGAAGTCTATTGCACTTCCACCTCTGTTAGGAACTGTCTGACAGAGAAAAAAACATTGAATGAGGGACATTTTAGACTGAGTAACATAACCAAAAAAGGAGTACTCCCTCTCTCAAGATACATTTAGAAAGTACTTGATTTCAAGGGGGTGCCAGGATTTGAACGTGAGAAATTGTCTAATAAGGGACAATTTTCCCTGAGTAACATATTGGGAAAAAAGTCATCTACCCTCAAACAACTCTTTGAAAAATCTTGATTTAAAGGGGGCATCAGGATTTGAACCTGGGACCTCTTGATCTGCAGTCAAATGCTCTACCACTGAGCTATACCCCCTCTGCTAGAAACTGTCTAAAGGTGGAAAAATTGTCTAATAAGGGACATTATAGCTGGATATCAACAAAAACTAATAAAGAACACTCTCTCTCTGAAAACATACCCATAAAGTATTTGATTTCAAGATGACAAAAATATTACAATCTGAGAACGATAGATCTGAAGTCTGTTGCACTTCAACCTCTGTTTGGAACTGTCTGACGGAGAATAACCATCTAATGAGGGACATTTTAGACTGAGTAACATAACCAAAAAAGGAGTACTCCCTCTCTCAAGATTAATTTAGAAAGTACTTGATTTCAAGGGGGTGCCAGGATTTGAACGTGAGAAATTGTCTAATAAGGGACAATTTTCCCTGAATAACATATTGGGAAAAAAAGTCCTCTACCCTCAAACAACTATTTGAAAAATCTTTATTTTAAAGGGGGCATCAGGATTTGAACCTGGGACCTCTTGATCTGCAGTTAAATGCTCTACCACTAAGCTATACCCCCTCTGCTAGAAACTGTCTAAAGGTGGAAAAATTGTCTAATAAGGGACATTATAGCTGGATATCAACAAAAACTAATAAAGAACACTCTCTCTCTGAAAACATACCCATAAAGTATTTGATTTCAAGATGACAAAAATATTACAATCTGAGAACTATAGATCTGAAGTCTATTGCACTTCCACCTCTGTTAGGAACTGTCTGACAGAGAAAAAAACATTGAATGAGGGACATTTTAGACTGAGTAACATAACCAAAAAAGGAGTACTCCCTCTCTCAAGATACATTTAGAAAGTACTTGATTTCAAGGGGGTGCCAGGATTTGAACGTGAGAAATTGTCTAATAAGGGACAATTTTCCCTGAGTAACATATTGGGAAAAAAAAGTCCTCTACCCTCAAACAACTCTTTGAAAGAACTTGATTTAAAGGGGGCATCAGGATTTGAACCTGGGACCTCTTGATCTGCAGTCAAATGCTCTACCCCTGAGCTATAGCCCCTCTGCTAGAAACTGTCTAAAGGCGGAAAAATTGTCTAATAAGGGACATTACAGCAGGATATCAACAGAAGCTAATCAAGAACACTCTCTCTCTGAAAACATACCCATAAAGTATTTGATTGGGAAAAAAAAGTCCTCTACCCTCAAACAACTCTTTGAAAAATCTTGATTTAAAGGGGGCATCAGGATTTGAACCTGGGACCTCTTGATCTGCAGTCAAATGCTCTACCACTGAGCTATACCCCCTCTGCTAGAAACTGTCTAAAGGTGGAAAAATTGTCTAATAAGGGACATTACAGCAGGATATCAACAGAAGCTAATCAAGAACACTCTCTCTCTGAAAACATACCCATAAAGTATTTGATTTCAAGATGACAAAAATATTACAATCTGAGAACGATAGATCTGAAGTCTGTTGCACTTCAACCTCTGTTTGGAACTGTCTGACAGAGAATAACCATCTAATGAGGGACATTTTAGACTGAGTAACATAACCAAAAAAGGAGTACTCCCTCTCTCAAGATTCATTTAGAAAGTACTTGATTTCAAGGGGGTGCCAGGATTTGAACGTGAGAAATTGTCTAATAAGGGACAATTTTCCCTGAATAACATATTGGGAAAAAAAGTCCTCTACCCTCAAACAACTATTTGAAAAATCTTTATTTTAAAGGGGGCATCAGGATTTGAACCTGGGACCTCTTGATCTGCAGTCAAATGCTCTACCACTGAGCTATACCCCCTCTGCTAGAAACGGTCTAAAGGCGGAAAAATTGTCTAATAAGGGACATTACAGCTGGATATCAACAGAAGCTCATCAAGAACACTCTCTCTCTGAAAACATACCCATAAAGTATTTGATTTCAAGATGACAAAAATATTACAAACTGAGACCTATAGATCTGAAGTCTATTGCACTTCCACCTCTGTTAGGAACTGTCTGACAGAGAAAAAAACATTGAATGAGGGACATTTTAGACTGAGTAACATAACCAAAAAAGGAGTACTCCCTCTCTCAAGATACATTTAGAAAGTACTTGATTTCAAGGGGGTGCCAGGATTTGAACGTGAGAAATTGTCTAATAAGGGACAATTTTCCCTGAGTAACATATTGGGAAAAAAGTCATCTACCCTCAAACAACTCTTTGAAAAATCTTGATTTAAAGGGGGCATCAGGATTTGAACCTGGGACCTCTTGATCTGCAGTCAAATGCTCTACCACTGAGCTATACCCCCTCTGCTAGAAACTGTCTAAAGGTGGAAAAATTGTCTAATAAGGGACATTATAGCTGGATATCAACAAAAACTAATAAAGAACACTCTCTCTCTGAAAACATACCCATAAAGTATTTGATTTCAAGATGACAAAAATATTACAATCTGAGAACGATAGATCTGAAGTCTGTTGCACTTCAACCTCTGTTTGGAACTGTCTGACGGAGAATAACCATCTAATGAGGGACATTTTAGACTGAGTAACATAACCAAAAAAGGAGTACTCCCTCTCTCAAGATTCATTTAGAAAGTACTTGATTTCAAGGGGGTGCCAGGATTTGAACGTGAGAAATTGTCTAATAAGGGACAATTTTCCCTGAATAACATATTGGGAAAAAAAGTCCTCTACCCTCAAACAACTATTTGAAAAATCTTTATTTTAAAGGGGGCATCAGGATTTGAACCTGGGACCTCTTGATCTGCAGTTAAATGCTCTACCACTAAGCTATACCCCCTCTGCTAGAAACTGTCTAAAGGTGGAAAAATTGTCTAATAAGGGACATTATAGCTGGATATCAACAAAAACTAATAAAGAACACTCTCTCTCTGAAAACATACCCATAAAGTATTTGATTTCAAGATGACAAAAATATTACAATCTGAGAACTATAGATCTGAAGTCTATTGCACTTCCACCTCTGTTAGGAACTGTCTGACAGAGAAAAAAACATTGAATGAGGGACATTTTAGACTGAGTAACATAACCAAAAAAGGAGTACTCCCTCTCTCAAGATACATTTAGAAAGTACTTGATTTCAAGGGGGTGCCAGGATTTGAACGTGAGAAATTGTCTAATAAGGGACAATTTTCCCTGAGTAACATATTGGGAAAAAAAGTCCTCTACCCTCAAACAACTCTTTGAAAGAACTTGATTTAAAGGGGGCATCAGGATTTGAACCTGGGACCTCTTGATCTGCAGTCAAATGCTCTACCACTGAGCTATACCCCCTCTGCTAGAAACTGTCTAAAGGTGGAAAAATTGTCTAATAAGGGACATTACAGCAGGATATCAACAGAAGCTAATCAAGAACACTCTCTCTCTGAAAACATACCCATAAAGTATTTGATTTCAAGATGACAAAAATATTACAATCTGAGAACGATAGATCTGAAGTCTGTTGCACTTCAACCTCTGTTTGGAACTGTCTGACAGAGAATAACCATCTAATGAGGGACATTTTAGACTGAGTAACATAACCAAAAAAGGAGTACTCCCTCTCTCAAGATTCATTTAGAAAGTACTTGATTTCAAGGGGGTGCCAGGATTTGAACGTGAGAAATTGTCTAATAAGGGACAATTTTCCCTGAATAACATATTGGGAAAAAAAGTCCTCTACCCTCAAACAACTATTTGAAAAATCTTTATTTTAAAGGGGGCATCAGGATTTGAACCTGGGACATCTTGATCTGCAGTCAAATGCTCTACCACTGAGCTATACCCCCTCTGCTAGAAACGGTCTAAAGGCGGAAAAATTGTCTAATAAGGGACATTACAGCTGGATATCAACAGAAGCTCATCAAGAACACTCTCTCTCTGAAAACATACCCATAAAGTATTTGATTTCAAGATGACAAAAATATTACAAACTGAGACCTATAGATCTGAAGTCTATTGCACTTCCACCTCTGTTAGGAACTGTCTGACAGAGAAAAAAACATTGAATGAGGGACATTTTAGACTGAGTAACATAACCAAAAAAGGAGTACTCCCTCTCTCAAGATACATTTAGAAAGTACTTGATTTCAAGGGGGTGCCAGGATTTGAACGTGAGAAATTGTCTAATAAGGGACAATTTTCCCTGAGTAACATATTGGGAAAAAAGTCATCTACCCTCAAACAACTCTTTGAAAAATCTTGATTTAAAGGGGGCATCAGGATTTGAACCTGGGACCTCTTGATCTGCAGTCAAATGCTCTACCACTGAGCTATACCCCCTCTGCTAGAAACTGTTTAAAGGTGGAAAAATTGTCTAATATGGGACATTATAGCTGGATATCAACAAAAACTAATAAAGAACACTCTCTCTCTGAAAACATACCCATAAAGTATTTGATTTCAAGATGACAAAAATATTACAATCTGAGAACTATAGATCTGAAGTCTGTTGCACTTCAACCTCTGTTTGGAACTGTCTGACAGAGAATAACCATCTAATGAGGGACATTTTAGACTGAGTAACATAACCAAAAAAGGAGTACTCCCTCTCTCAAGATACATTTAGAAAGTATTTGATTTCAAGGGGGTGCCAGGATTTGAACGTGAGAAATTGTCTAATAAGGGACAATTTTCCCTGAGTAACATATTGGGAAAAAAAGTCCTCTACCCTCAAACAACTATTTGAAAAATCTTGATTTAAAGGGGGCATCAGGATTTGAACCTGGGACCTCTTGATTTGCAGTCAAATGCTCTACCACTGAGCTATACCCCCTCTGCTAGAAACGGTCTAAAGGCGGAAAAATTGTCTAATAAGGGACATTACAGCTGGATATCAACAGAAGCTCATCAAGAACACTCTCTCTCTGAAAACATACCCATAAAGTATTTGATTTCAAGATGACAAAAATATTACAAACTGAGACCTATAGATCTGAAGTCTATTGCACTTCCACCTCTGTTAGGAACTGTCTGACAGAGAAAAAAACACTGAATGAGGGACATTTTAGACTGAGTAACATAACCAAAAAAGGAGTACTCCCTCTCTCAAGATACATTTAGAAAGTACTTGATTTCAAGGGGGTGCCAGGATTTGAACGTGAGAAATTGTCTAATAAGGGACAATTTTCCCTGAGTAACATATTGGGAAAAAAAGTCCTCTACCCTCAAACAACTCTTTGAAAAAACTTGATTTAAAGGGGGCATCAGGATTTGAACCTGGGACCTCTTGATCTGCAGTCAAATGCTCTACCCCTGAGCTATAGCCCCTCTGCTAGAAACTGTCTAAAGGCGGAAAAATTGTCTAATAAGGGACATTACAGCAGGATATGAACAGAAGCTAATCAAGAACACTCTCTCTCTGAAAACATACCCATAAAGTATTTGATTGGGAAAAAAAGTCCTCTACCCTCAAACAACTCTTTGAAAAATCTTGAATTAAAGGTGCATCAGGATTTGAAGCTGGGACATCTTGATCTGGAGTCAAATGCTCTACCACTGAGCTATACCCCCTCTGCTAGAAACTGTCTAAAGGTGGAAAAATTGTCTAATAAGGGACATTATAGCTGGATATCAACAGAAGCTCATCAAGAACACTCTCTCTCTGAAAACATACCCATAAAGTATTTGATTTCAAGATGACAAAAATATTACAAACTGAGACCTATAGATCTGAAGTCTATTGCACTTCCACCTCTGTTAGGAACTGTCTGACAGAGAAAAAAACATTGAATGAGGGACATTTTAGACTGAGTAACATAACCAAAAAAGGAGTACTCCCTCTCTCAAGATACATTTAGAAAGTACTTGATTTCAAGGGGGTGCCAGGATTTGAACGTGAGAAATTGTCTAATAAGGGACAATTTTCCCTGAGTAACATATTGGGAAAAAAGTCATCTACCCTCAAACAACTCTTTGAAAAATCTTGATTTAAAGGGGGCATCAGGATTTGAACCTGGGACCTCTTGATCTGCAGTCAAATGCTCTACCACTGAGCTATAGCCCCTCTGCTAGAAACTGTCTAAAGGCGGAAAAATTGTCTAATAAGGGACATTACAGCAGGATATCAACAGAAGCTAATCAAGAACACTCTCTCTCTGAAAACATACCCATAAAGTATTTGATTTCAAGATGACAAAAATATTACAAACTGAGACCTATAGATCTGAAGTCTATTGCACTTCCACCTCTGTTAGGAAAAGTCTGACAGTGAAAAAAACATTGAATGAGGGACATTTTAGACTGAGTAACATAACCAAAAAAAGGAGTACTCCCTCTCTCAAGATACACTTAGAAAGTACTTGATTTCAAGGGGGCATCAGGATTTGAACCTGGGACCTCTTGATCTGCAGTCAAATGCTCTACCACTGAGATATACCCCCTCTGCTAGAAACTGTCTAAAGGTGGAAAAATTTTCTAATAAGGGGCATTATAGCTGGATATCAACAAAAACTAATAAAGAACACTCTCTCTCTGAAAACATACCCATAAAGTATTTGATTTCAAGATGACAAAAATATTACAATCTGAGAACTATAGATCTGAAGTCTGTTGCACTTCAACCTCTGTTAGGAACTGTCTGACAGAGAATAACCATCTAATGAGGGACATTTTTGCAGAGCACACCCTCTCTCAAGAAACACTGAGAAAGTACTTGATTTCAAGATGACAAAAATATTACAATCTGAGACCTATAGATCTGAAGTCTATTGCACTTCCACCTCTGTTAGGAACTGTCTGACAGAGAAAAAAACATTGAATGAGGGACATTTTAGACTGAGTAACATAACCAAAAAAAGGAGTACTCCCTCTCTCAAGATACACTTAGAAAGTACTTGATTTCAAGGGGGTGCCAGGATTTGAACGTGAGAAATTGTCTAATAAGGGACAATTTTCCCTGAGTAACATATTGGGAAAAAAAGGCCTCTACCCTCAAACAACTCTTTGAAAAAACTTGATTTAAAGGGGGCATCAGGATTTGAACCTGGGACCTCATGATCTGCAGTCAAATGCTCTACCACTGAGCTATACCCCCTCTGCTAGAAACTGTCTAAAGGTGGAAAAATGGTCTAATAAGGGACATTATAGCTGGATATCAACAAAAACTAATAAAGAACACTCTCTCTCTGAAAACATACCCATAAAGTATTTGATTTCAAGATGACAAAAATATTACAATCTGAGAACTATAGATCTGAAGTCTATTGCACTTCCACCTCTGTTAGGAACTGTCTGACAGAGAAAAAAACATTGAATGAGGGACATTTTAGACTGAGTAACATAACCAAAAAAGGAGTACTCCCTCTCTCAAGATACATTTAGAAAGTACTTGATTTCAAGGGGGTGCCAGGATTTGAACGTGAGAAATTGTCTAATAAGGGACAATTTTCCCTGAGTAACATATTGGGAAAAAAGTCATCTACCCTCAAACAACTCTTTGAAAAATCTTGATTTAAAGGGGGCATCAGGATTTGAACCTGGGACCTCTTGATCTGCAGTCAAATGCTCTACCACTGAGCTATACACCCTCTGCTAGAAACTGTCTAAAGGTGGAAAAATTGTCTAATAAGGGACATTATAGCTGGATATCAACAAAAACTAATAAAGAACACTCTCTCTCTGAAAACATACCCATAAAGTATTTGATTTCAAGATGACAAAAATATTACAATCTGAGAACTATAGATCTGAAGTCTGTTGCACTTCAACCTCTGTTTGGAACTGTCTGACAGAGAATAACCATCTAATGAGGGACATTTTAGACTGAGTAACATAACCAAAAAAGGAGTACTCCCTCTCTCAAGATTCATTTAGAAAGTACTTGATTTCAAGGGGGTGCCAGGATTTGAACGTGAGAAATTGTCTAATAAGGGACAATTATCCCTGAATAACATATTGGGAAAAAAAGTCCTCTACCCTCAAACAACTATTTGAAAGATCTTTATTTTAAAGGGGGCATCAGGATTTAAACCTGGGACCTCTTGATCTGCAGTCAAATGCTCTACCACTAAGCTATACCCCCTCTTCTAGAAACTGTCTAAAGGTGGAAAAATTGTCTAATAAGGGACATTATAGCTGGATATCAACAAAAACTAATAAAGAACACTCTCTCTCTGAAAACATACCCATAAAGTATTTGATTTCAAGATGACAAAAATATTACAATCTGAGAACTATAGATCTGAAGTCTATTGCACTTCCACCTCTGTTAGGAACTGTCTGACAGAGAAAAAAACATTGAATGAGGGACATTTTAGACTGAGTAACATAACCAAAAAAGGAGTACTCCCTCTCTCAAGATACATTTAGAAAGTACTTGATTTCAAGGGGGTGCCAGGATTTGAACGTGAGAAATTGTCTAATAAGGGACAATTTTCCCTGAGTAACATATTGGGAAAAAAAGTCCTCTACCCTCAAACAACTCTTTGAAAAAACTTGATTTAAAGGGGGCATCAGGATTTGAACCTGGGACCTCTTGATCTGCAGTCAAATGCTCTACCCCTGAGCTATAGCCCTTCTGCTAGAAACTGTCTAAAGGCGGAAAAATTGTCTAATAAGGGACATTACAGCAGGATATGAACAGAAGCTAATCAAGAACACTCTCTCTCTGAAAACATACCCATAAAGTATTTGATTGGGAAAAAAAGTCCTCTACCCTCAAACAACTCTTTGAAAAATCTTGAATTAAAGGTGCATCAGGATTTGAAGCTGGGACATCTTGATCTGGAGTCAAATGCTCTACCACTGAGCTATACCCCCTCTGCTAGACACTGTCTAAAGGTGGAAAAATTGTCTAATAAGGGACATTATAGCTGGATATCAACAAAAACTAATAAAGAACACTCTCTCTCTGAAAACATACCCATAAAGTATTTGATTTCAAGATGACAAAAATATTACAATCTGAGAACTATAGATCTGAAGTCTATTGCACTTCCACCTCTGTTAGGAACTGTCTGACAGAGAAAAAAACATTGAATGAGGGACATTTTAGACTGAGTAACATAACCAAAAAAGGAGTACTCCCTCTCTCAAGATACATTTAGAAAGTACTTGATTTCAAGGGGGTGCCAGGATTTGAACGTGAGAAATTGTCTAATAAGGGACAATTTTCCCTGAGTAACATATTGGGAAAAAAAGTCCTCTACCCTAAAACAACTCTTTGAAAAATCTTGATTTAAAGAGGGCATCAGGATTTGAACCTGGGACCTCTTGATCTGCAGTCAAACGCTCTACCACTGAGCTATACCCCCTCTGCTAGAAACGGTCTAAAGGCGGAAAAATTGTCTAATAAGGGACATTACAGCTGGATATCAACAGAAGCTCATCAAGAACACTCTCTCTCTGAAAACATACCCATAAAGTATTTGATTTCAAGATGACAAAAATATTACAAACTGAGACCTATAGATCTGAAGTCTATTGCACTTCCACCTCTGTTAGGAACTGTCTGACAGAGAAAAAAACATTGAATGAGGGACATTTTAGACTGAGTAACATAACCAAAAAAGGAGTACTCCCTCTCTCAAGATACATTTAGAAAGTACTTGATTTCAAGGGGGTGCCAGGATTTGAACGTGAGAAATTGTCTAATAAGGGACAATTTTCCCTGAGTAACATATTGGGAAAAAAGTCATCTACCCTCAAACAAGTCTTTGAAAAATCTTGATTTAAAGGGGGCATCAGGATTTGAACCTGGGACCTCTTGATCTGCAGTCAAATGCTCTACCACTGAGCTATACCCCCTCTGCTAGAAACTGTTTAAAGGTGGAAAAATTGTCTAATATGGGACATTATAGCTGGATATCAACAAAAACTAATAAAGAACACTCTCTCTCTGAAAACATACCCATAAAGTATTTGATTTCAAGATGACAAAAATATTACAATCTGAGAAGTATAGATCTGAAGTCTGTTGCACTTCAACCTCTGTTTGGAACTGTCTGACAGAGAATAACCATCTAATGAGGGACATTTTAGACTGAGTAACATAACCAAAAAAGGAGTACTCCCTCTCTCAAGATACATTTAGAAAGTACTTGATTTCAAGGGGGTGCCAGGATTTGAACGTGAGAAATTGTCTAATAAGGGACAATTTCCCTGAGTAACATATTGGGAAAAAAAGTCCTCTACCCTCAAACAACTATTTGAAAAATCTTGATTTAAAGGGGGCATCAGGATTTGAACCTGGGACCTCTTGATCTGCAGTCAAATGCTCTACCACTGAGCTATACCCCCTCTGCTAGAAACTGTCTAAAGGCGGAAAAATTGTCTAATAAGGGACATTACAGCTGGATATCAACAGAAGCTCATCAAGAACACTCTCTCTCTGAAAACATACCCATAAAGTATTTGATTTCAAGATGACAAAAATATTACAAACTGAGACCTATAGATCTGAAGTCTATTGCACTTCCACCTCTGTTAGGAACTGTCTGACAGAGAAAAAAACACTGAATGAGGGACATTTTAGACTGAGTAACATAACCAAAAAAGGAGTACTCCCTCTCTCAAGATACATTTAGAAAGTACTTGATTTCAAGGGGGTGCCAGGATTTGAACGTGAGAAATTGTCTAATAAGGGACAATTTTCCCTGAGTAACATATTGGGGGAAAAAGTCCTCTACCATCAAACAACTCTTTGAAAAATCTTGAATTAAAGGTGCATCAGGATTTGAACCTGGGACCTCTTGATCTGCAGTCAAATGCTCTACCACTGAGCTATACCCCCTCTGCTAGAAACTGTCTAAAGGCGGAAAAATTGTCTAATAAGGGACATTATAGCTGGATATCAACAAAAACTAATAAAGAACACTCTCTCTCTGAAAACATACCCATAAAGTATTTGATTTCAAGATGACAAAAATATTACAATCTGAGAACTATAGATCTGAAGTCTATTGCACTTCCACCTCTGTTAGGAACTGTCTGACAGAGAAAAAAACATTGAATGAGGGACATTTTAGACTGAGTAACATAACCAAAAAAGGAGTACTCCCTCTCTCAAGATACATTTAGAAAGTACTTGATTTCAAGGGGGTGCCAGGATTTGAACGTGAGAAATTGTCTAATAAGGGACAATTTTCCCTGAGTAACATATTGGGAAAAAAAGTCCTCTACCCTCAAACAACTCTTTGAAAAAACTTGATTTAAAGGGGGCATCAGGATTTGAACCTGGGACCTCTTGATCTGCAGTCAAATGCTCTACCCCTGAGCTATAGCCCCTCTGCTAGAAACTGTCTAAAGGCGGAAAAATTGTCTAATAAGGGACATTACAGCAGGATATGAACAGAAGCTAATCAAGAACACTCTCTCTCTGAAAACATACCCATAAAGTTTTTGATTGGGAAAAAAAGTCCTCTACCCTCAAACAACTCTTTGAAAAATCTTGAATTAAAGGTGCATCAGGATTTGAAGCTGGGACATCTTGATCTGGAGTCAAATGCTCTACCACTGAGCTATACCCCCTCTGCTAGAAACTGTCTAAAGGTGGAAAAATTGTCTAATAAGGGACATTATAGCTGGATATCAACAAAAACTAATAAAGAACACTCTCTCTCTGAAAACATACCCATAAAGTATTTGATTTCAAGATGACAAAAATATTACAATCTGAGAACTATAGATCTGAAGTCTATTGCACTTCCACCTCTGTTAGGAACTGTCTGACAGAGAAAAAAACATTGAATGAGGGACATTTTAGACTGAGTAACATAACCAAAAAAGGAGTACTCCCTCTCTCAAGATACATTTAGAAAGTACTTGATTTCAAGGGGGTGCCAGGATTTGAACGTGAGAAATTGTCTAATAAGGGACAATTTTCCCTGAGTAACATATTGGGAAAAAAAGTCCTCTACCCTAAAACAACTATTTGAAAAATCTTGATTTAAAGGGGGCATCAGGATTTGAACCTGGGACCTCTTGATCTGCAGTCAAATGCTCTACCACTGAGCTATACCCCCTCTGCTAGAAACGGTCTAAAGGCGGAAAAATTGTCTAATAAGGGACATTACAGCTGGATATCAACAGAAGCTCATCAAGAACACTCTCTCTCTGAAAACATACCCATAAAGTATTTGATTTCAAGATGACAAAAATATTACAAACTGAGACCTATAGATCTGAAGTCTATTGCACTTCCACCTCTGTTAGGAACTGTCTGACAGAGAAAAAAACATTGAATGAGGGACATTTTAGACTGAGTAACATAACCAAAAAAGGAGTACTCCCTCTCTCAAGATACATTTAGAAAGTACTTGATTTCAAGGGGGTGCCAGGATTTGAACGTGAGAAATTGTCTAATAAGGGACAATTTTCCCTGAGTAACATATTGGGGGAAAAAGTCACCTACCATCAAACAACTCTTTGAAAAATCTTGATTTAAAGGGGGCATCAGGATTTGAACCTGGGACCTCTTGATCTGCAGTCAAATGCTCTACCACTGAGCTATACCCCCTCTGCTAGAAACTGTCTAAAGGTGGAAAAATTGTCTAATAAGGGACATTATAGCTGGATATCAACAAAAACTAATAAAGAACACTCTCTCTCTGAAAACATACCCATAAAGTATTTGATTTCAAGATGACAAAAATATTACAATCTGAGAACAATAGATCTGAAGTCTGTTGCACTTCAACCTCTGTTAGGAACTGTTTGACAGAGAATAACCATCTAATGAGGGACATTTTTGCAGAGCACACCCTCTCTCAAGAAACACTGAGAAAGTACTTGATTTCAAGATGACAAAAATATTACAATCTGAGACCTATAGATCTGAAGTATATTGCACTTCCACCTCTGTTAGGAACTGTCTGACAGAGAAAAAAACATTGAATGAGGGACATTTTAGACTGAGTAACATAACCAAAAAAGGAGTACTCCCTCTCTCAAGATACACTTAGAAAGTACTTGATTTCAAGGGGGTGCCAGGATTTGAACGTGAGAAATTGTCTAATAATGGACAATTTTCCCTGAGTAACATATTGGGAAAAAAAGTCCTCTACCCTCAAACAACTCTTTGAAAAAACTTGATTTAAAGGGGTCATCAGGATTTGAAACTGGGACCTCATGATCTGCAGTCAAATGCTCTACCACTGAGCTATAGCCCCTCTGCTAGAAACTGTCTAAAGGCGGAAAAATTGTCTAATAAGGGACATTACAGCAGGATATCAACAGAAGCTAATCAAGAACACTCTCTCTCTGAAAACATACCCATAAAGTATTTGATTTCAAGATGACAAAAATATTACAAACAGACCTATAGATCTGAAGTCTATTGCACTTCCACCTCTGTTAGGAACTGTCTGACAGTGAAAAAAACATTGAATGAGGGACATTTTAGACTGAGTAACATAACCAAAAAAGGAGTACTCCCTCTCTCAAGATACACTTAGAAAGTACTTGATTTCAAGGGGGCATCAGGATTTGAACCTGGGACCTCTTGATCTGCAGTCAAATGCTATACCACTGAGATATACCCCCTCTGCTAGAAACTGTCTAAAGGTGGAAAAATTGTCTAATAAGGGGCATTATAGCTGGATATCAACAAAACTAATAAAGAACCCTCTCTCTCTGAAAACATACCCATAAAGTATTTGATTTCAAGATGACAAAAATATTACAATCTGAGAACTATAGATCTGAAGTCTGTTGCACTTCAACCTCTGTTAGGAACTGTCTGACAGAGAATAACCATCTAATGAGGGACATTTTTGCAGAGCACACCCTCTCTCAAGAAACACTGAGAAAGTACTTGATTTCAAGATGACAAAATATTACAATCTGAGACCTATAGATCTGAAGTCTATTGCACTTCCACCTCTGTTAGGAACTGTCTGACAGAGAAAAAAACATTGAATGAGGGACATTTTAGACTGAGTAACATAACCAAAAAAAGGAGTACTCCCTCTCTCAAGATACACTTAGAAAGTACTTGATTTCAAGGGGGTGCCAGGATTTGAACGTGAGAAATTGTCTAATAAGGGACAATTTTCCCTGAGTAACATATTGGGGAAAAAAGGCCTCTACCCTCAAACAACTCTTTGAAAAAACTTGATTTAAAGGGGGCATCAGGATTTGAACCTGGGACCTCATGATCTGCAGTCAAATGCTCTACCACTGAGCTATACCCCCTCTGCTAGAAACTGTCTAAAGGTGGAAAAATGGTCTAATAAGGGACATTATAGCTGGATATCAACAGAAACTAATAAAGAACACTCTCTCTCTGAAAACATACCCATAAAGTATTTGATTTCAAGATGACAAAAATATTACAATCTGAGAACTATAGATCTGAAGTCTATTGCACTTCCACCTCTGTTAGGAACTGTCTGACAGAGAAAAAACATTGAATGAGGGACATTTTAGACTGAGTAACATAACCAAAAAAGGAGTACTCCCTCTCTCAAGATACATTTAGAAAGTACTTGATTTCAAGGGGGTGCCAGGATTTGAACGTGAGAAATTGTCTAATAAGGGACAATTTTCCCTGAGTAACATATTGGGAAAAAAAGTCCTCTACCCTCAAACAACTCTTTGAAAAATCTTGATTTAAAGGGGGCATCAGGATTTGAACCTGGGACCTCTTGATCTGCAGTCAAATGCTCTACCACTGAGCTATACCCCCTCTGCTAGAAACGGTCTAAAGGCGGAAAAATTGTCTAATAAGGGACATTACAGCTGGATATCAACAGAAGCTCATCAAGAACACTCTCTCTCTGAAAACATACCCATAAAGTATTTGATTTCAAGATGACAAAAATATTACAAACTGAGACCTATAGATCTGAAGTCTATTGCACTTCCACCTCTGTTAGGAACTGTCTGACAGAGAAAAAAACATTGAATGAGGGACATTTTAGACTGAGTAACATAACCAAAAAAGGAGTACTCCCTCTCTCAAGATACATTTAGAAAGTACTTGATTTCAAGGGGGTGCCAGGATTTGAACGTGAGAAATTGTCTAATAAGGGACAATTTTCCCTGAGTAACATATTGGGAAAAAAAGTCCTCTACCCTCAAACAACTCTTTGAAAAATCTTGATTTAAAGGGGGCATCAGGATTTGAACCTGGGACCTCTTGATCTGCAGTCAAATGCTCTACCACTGAGCTATACCCCCTCTGCTAGAAACTGTCTAAAGGTGGAAAAATTGTCTAATAAGGGACATTACAGCTGGATATCAACAGAAGCTCATCAAGAACACTCTCTCTCTGAAAACATACCCATAAAGTATTTGATTTCAAGATGACAAAAATATTACAAACTGAGACCTATAGATCTGAAGTCTATTGCACTTCCACCTCTGTTAGGAACTGTCTGACAGAGAAAAAAACATTGAATGAGGGACATTTTAGACTGAGTAACATAACCAAAAAAGGAGTACTCCCTCTCTCAAGATACATTTAGAAAGTACTTGATTTCAAGGGGGTGCCAGGATTTGAACGTGAGAAATTGTCTAATAAGGGACAATTTTCCCTGAGTAACATATTGGGAAAAAAAGTCCTCTACCCTCAAACAACTCTTTGAAAAATCTTGATTTAAAGGGGGCATCAGGATTTGAACCTGGGACCTCTTGATCTGCAGTCAAATGCTCTACCACTGAGCTATACCCCCTCTGCTAGAAACGGTCTAAAGGCGGAAAAATTGTCTAATAAGGGACATTACAGCTGGATATCAACAGAAGCTCATCAAGAACACTCTCTCTCTGAAAACATACCCATAAAGTATTTGATTTCAAGATGACAAAAATATTACAAACTGAGACCTATAGATCTGAAGTCTATTGCACTTCCACCTCTGTTAGGAACTGTCTGACAGAGAAAAAAACATTGAATGAGGGACATTTTAGACTGAGTAACATAACCAAAAAAGGAGTACTCCCTCTCTCAAGATACATTTAGAAAGTACTTGATTTCAAGGGGGTGCCAGGATTTGAACGTGAGAAATTGTCTAATAAGGGACAATTTTCCCTGAGTAACATATTGGGAAAAAAAGTCCTCTACCCTCAAACAACTCTTTGAAAAATCTTGATTTAAAGGGGCATCAGGATTTGAACCTGGGACCTCTTGATCTGCAGTCAAATGCTCTACCACTGAGCTATACCCCCTCTGCTAGAAACTGTCTAAAGGCGGAAAAATTGTCTAATAAGGGACATTACAGCTGGATATCAACAGAAGCTCATCAAGAACACTCTCTCTCTGAAAACATACCCATAAAGTATTTGATTTCAAGATGACAAAAATATTACAAACTGAGACCTATAGATCTGAAGTCTATTGCACTTCCACCTCTGTTAGGAACTGTCTGACAGAGAAAAAAACATTGAATGAGGGACATTTTAGACTGAGTAACATAACCAAAAAAGGAGTACTCCCTCTCTCAAGATACATTTAGAAAGTACTTGATTTCAAGGGGGTGCCAGGATTTGAACGTGAGAAATTGTCTAATAAGGGACAATTTTCCCTGAGTAACATATTGGGAAAAAAAGTCCTCTACCCTCAAACAACTCTTTGAAAAATCTTGATTTAAAGGGGGCATCAGGATTTGAACCTGGGACCTCTTGATCTGCAGTCAAATGCTCTACCACTGAGCTATACCCCCTCTGCTAGAAACGGTCTAAAGGCGGAAAAATTGTCTAATAAGGGACATTACAGCTGGATATCAACAGAAGCTCATCAAGAACACTCTCTCTCTGAAAACATACCCATAAAGTATTTGATTTCAAGATGACAAAAATATTACAATCTGAGAACTATAGATCTGAAGTCTATTGCACTTCCACCTCTGTTAGGAACTGTCTGACAGAGAAAAAACATTGAATGAGGGACATTTTAGACTGAGTAACATAACCAAAAAAGGAGTACTCCCTCTCTCAAGATACATTTAGAAAGTACTTGATTTCAAGGGGGTGCCAGGATTTGAACGTGAGAAATTGTCTAATAAGGGACAATTTTCCCTGAGTAACATATTGGGAAAAAAAGTCCTCTACCCTCAAACAACTCTTTGAAAAATCTTGATTTAAAGGGGGCATCAGGATTTGAACCTGGGACCTCTTGATCTGCAGTCAAATGCTCTACCACTGAGCTATACCCCCTCTGCTAGAAACGGTCTAAAGGCGGAAAAATTGTCTAATAAGGGACATTACAGCTGGATATCAACAGAAGCTCATCAAGAACACTCTCTCTCTGAAAACATACCCATAAAGTATTTGATTTCAAGATGACAAAAATATTACAAACTGAGACCTATAGATCTGAAGTCTATTGCACTTCCACCTCTGTTAGGAACTGTCTGACAGAGAAAAAAACATTGAATGAGGGACATTTTAGACTGAGTAACATAACCAAAAAAGGAGTACTCCCTCTCTCAAGATACATTTAGAAAGTACTTGATTTCAAGGGGGTGCCAGGATTTGAACGTGAGAAATTGTCTAATAAGGGACAATTTTCCCTGAGTAACATATTGGGAAAAAAAGTCCTCTACCCTCAAACAACTCTTTGAAAAATCTTGATTTAAAGGGGGCATCAGGATTTGAACCTGGGACCTCTTGATCTGCAGTCAAATGCTCTACCACTGAGCTATACCCCCTCTGCTAGAAACTGTCTAAAGGCGGAAAAATTGTCTAATAAGGGACATTACAGCTGGATATCAACAGAAGCTCATCAAGAACACTCTCTCTCTGAAAACATACCCATAAAGTATTTGATTTCAAGATGACAAAAATATTACAAACTGAGACCTATAGATCTGAAGTCTATTGCACTTCCACCTCTGTTAGGAACTGTCTGACAGAGAAAAAAACATTGAATGAGGGACATTTTAGACTGAGTAACATAACCAAAAAAGGAGTACTCCCTCTCTCAAGATACATTTAGAAAGTACTTGATTTCAAGGGGGTGCCAGGATTTGAACGTGAGAAATTGTCTAATAAGGGACAATTTTCCCTGAGTAACATATTGGGAAAAAAAGTCCTCTACCCTCAAACAACTCTTTGAAAAATCTTGATTTAAAGGGGGCATCAGGATTTGAACCTGGGACCTCTTGATCTGCAGTCAAATGCTCTACCACTGAGCTATACCCCCTCTGCTAGAAACTGTCTAAAGGCGGAAAAATTGTCTAATAAGGGACATTACAGCTGGATATCAACAGAAGCTCATCAAGAACACTCTCTCTCTGAAAACATACCCATAAAGTATTTGATTTCAAGATGACAAAAATATTACAATCTGAGACCTATAGATCTGAAGTCTATTGCACTTCCACCTCTGTTAGGAACTGTCTGACAGAGAAAAAACATTGAATGAGGGACATTTTAGACTGAGTAACATAACCAAAAAAGGAGTACTCCCTCTCTCAAGATACATTTAGAAAGTACTTGATTTCAAGGGGGTGCCAGGATTTGAACGTGAGAAATTGTCTAATAAGGGACAATTTTCCCTGAGTAACATATTGGGAAAAAAAGTCCTCTACCCTCAAACAACTCTTTGAAAAATCTTGATTTAAAGGGGGCATCAGGATTTGAACCTGGGACCTCTTGATCTGCAGTCAAATGCTCTACCACTGAGCTATACCCCCTCTGCTAGAAACTGTCTAAAGGCGGAAAAATTGTCTAATAAGGGACATTACAGCTGGATATCAACAGAAGCTCATCAAGAACACTCTCTCTCTGAAAACATACCCATAAAGTATTTGATTTCAAGATGACAAAAATATTACAAACTGAGACCTATAGATCTGAAGTCTATTGCACTTCCACCTCTGTTAGGAACTGTCTGACAGAGAAAAAAACATTGAATGAGGGACATTTTAGACTGAGTAACATAACCAAAAAAGGAGTACTCCCTCTCTCAAGATACATTTAGAAAGTACTTGATTTCAAGGGGGTGCCAGGATTTGAACGTGAGAAATTGTCTAATAAGGGACAATTTTCCCTGAGTAACATATTGGGAAAAAAAGTCCTCTACCCTCAAACAACTCTTTGAAAAATCTTGATTTAAAGGGGGCATCAGGATTTGAACCTGGGACCTCTTGATCTGCAGTCAAATGCTCTACCACTGAGCTATACCCCCTCTGCTAGAAACGGTCTAAAGGCGGAAAAATTGTCTAATAAGGGACATTACAGCTGGATATCAACAGAAGCTCATCAAGAACACTCTCTCTCTGAAAACATACCCATAAAGTATTTGATTTCAAGATGACAAAAATATTACAAACTGAGACCTATAGATCTGAAGTCTATTGCACTTCCACCTCTGTTAGGAACTGTCTGACAGAGAAAAAAACATTGAATGAGGGACATTTTAGACTGAGTAACATAACCAAAAAAGGAGTACTCCCTCTCTCAAGATACATTTAGAAAGTACTTGATTTCAAGGGGGTGCCAGGATTTGAACGTGAGAAATTGTCTAATAAGGGACAATTTTCCCTGAGTAACATATTGGGAAAAAAAGTCCTCTACCCTCAAACAACTCTTTGAAAAATCTTGATTTAAAGGGGGCATCAGGATTTGAACCTGGGACCTCTTGATCTGCAGTCAAATGCTCTACCACTGAGCTATACCCCCTCTGCTAGAAACTGTCTAAAGGCGGAAAAATTGTCTAATAAGGGACATTACAGCTGGATATCAACAGAAGCTCATCAAGAACACTCTCTCTCTGAAAACATACCCATAAAGTATTTGATTTCAAGATGACAAAAATATTACAAACTGAGACCTATAGATCTGAAGTCTATTGCACTTCCACCTCTGTTAGGAACTGTCTGACAGAGAAAAAAACATTGAATGAGGGACATTTTAGACTGAGTAACATAACCAAAAAAGGAGTACTCCCTCTCTCAAGATACATTTAGAAAGTACTTGATTTCAAGGGGGTGCCAGGATTTGAACGTGAGAAATTGTCTAATAAGGGACAATTTTCCCTGAGTAACATATTGGGAAAAAAAGTCCTCTACCCTCAAACAACTCTTTGAAAAATCTTGATTTAAAGGGGGCATCAGGATTTGAACCTGGGACCTCTTGATCTGCAGTCAAATGCTCTACCACTGAGCTATACCCCCTCTGCTAGAAACGGTCTAAAGGCGGAAAAATTGTCTAATAAGGGACATTACAGCTGGATATCAACAGAAGCTCATCAAGAACACTCTCTCTCTGAAAACATACCCATAAAGTATTTGATTTCAAGATGACAAAAATATTACAAACTGAGACCTATAGATCTGAAGTCTATTGCACTTCCACCTCTGTTAGGAACTGTCTGACAGAGAAAAAAACATTGAATGAGGGACATTTTAGACTGAGTAACATAACCAAAAAAGGAGTACTCCCTCTCTCAAGATACATTTAGAAAGTACTTGATTTCAAGGGGGTGCCAGGATTTGAACGTGAGAAATTGTCTAATAAGGGACAATTTTCCCTGAGTAACATATTGGGAAAAAAAGTCCTCTACCCTCAAACAACTCTTTGAAAAATCTTGATTTAAAGGGGGCATCAGGATTTGAACCTGGGACCTCTTGATCTGCAGTCAAATGCTCTACCACTGAGCTATACCCCCTCTGCTAGAAACTGTCTAAAGGCGGAAAAATTGTCTAATAAGGGACATTACAGCTGGATATCAACAGAAGCTCATCAAGAACACTCTCTCTCTGAAAACATACCCATAAAGTATTTGATTTCAAGATGACAAAAATATTACAAACTGAGACCTATAGATCTGAAGTCTATTGCACTTCCACCTCTGTTAGGAACTGTCTGACAGAGAAAAAAACATTGAATGAGGGACATTTTAGACTGAGTAACATAACCAAAAAAGGAGTACTCCCTCTCTCAAGATACATTTAGAAAGTACTTGATTTCAAGGGGGTGCCAGGATTTGAACGTGAGAAATTGTCTAATAAGGGACAATTTTCCCTGAGTAACATATTGGGAAAAAAAGTCCTCTACCCTCAAACAACTCTTTGAAAAATCTTGATTTAAAGGGGGCATCAGGATTTGAACCTGGGACCTCTTGATCTGCAGTCAAATGCTCTACCACTGAGCTATACCCCCTCTGCTAGAAACTGTCTAAAGGCGGAAAAATTGTCTAATAAGGGACATTACAGCTGGATATCAACAGAAGCTCATCAAGAACACTCTCTCTCTGAAAACATACCCATAAAGTATTTGATTTCAAGATGACAAAAATATTACAAACTGAGACCTATAGATCTGAAGTCTATTGCACTTCCACCTCTGTTAGGAACTGTCTGACAGAGAAAAAAACATTGAATGAGGGACATTTTAGACTGAGTAACATAACCAAAAAAGGAGTACTCCCTCTCTCAAGATACATTTAGAAAGTACTTGATTTCAAGGGGGTGCCAGGATTTGAACGTGAGAAATTGTCTAATAAGGGACAATTTTCCCTGAGTAACATATTGGGAAAAAAGTCCTCTACCCTCAAACAACTCTTTGAAAAATCTTGATTTAAAGGGGGCATCAGGATTTGAACCTGGGACCTCTTGATCTGCAGTCAAATGCTCTACCACTGAGCTATACCCCCTCTGCTAGAAACGGTCTAAAGGCGGAAAAATTGTCTAATAAGGGACATTACAGCTGGATATCAACAGAAGCTCATCAAGAACACTCTCTCTCTGAAAACATACCCATAAAGTATTTGATTTCAAGATGACAAAAATATTACAAACTGAGACCTATAGATCTGAAGTCTATTGCACTTCCACCTCTGTTAGGAACTGTCTGACAGAGAAAAAAACATTGAATGAGGGACATTTTAGACTGAGTAACATAACCAAAAAAGGAGTACTCCCTCTCTCAAGATACATTTAGAAAGTACTTGATTTCAAGGGGGTGCCAGGATTTGAACGTGAGAAATTGTCTAATAAGGGACAATTTTCCCTGAGTAACATATTGGGAAAAAAAGTCCTCTACCCTCAAACAACTCTTTGAAAAATCTTGATTTAAAGGGGGCATCAGGATTTGAACCTGGGACCTCTTGATCTGCAGTCAAATGCTCTACCACTGAGCTATACCCCCTCTGCTAGAAACTGTCTAAAGGCGGAAAAATTGTCTAATAAGGGACATTACAGCTGGATATCAACAGAAGCTCATCAAGAACACTCTCTCTCTGAAAACATACCCATAAAGTATTTGATTTCAAGATGACAAAAATATTACAAACTGAGACCTATAGATCTGAAGTCTATTGCACTTCCACCTCTGTTAGGAACTGTCTGACAGAGAAAAAAACATTGAATGAGGGACATTTTAGACTGAGTAACATAACCAAAAAAGGAGTACTCCCTCTCTCAAGATACATTTAGAAAGTACTTGATTTCAAGGGGGTGCCAGGATTTGAACGTGAGAAATTGTCTAATAAGGGACAATTTTCCCTGAGTAACATATTGGGAAAAAAAGTCCTCTACCCTCAAACAACTCTTTGAAAAATCTTGATTTAAAGGGGGCATCAGGATTTGAACCTGGGACCTCTTGATCTGCAGTCAAATGCTCTACCACTGAGCTATACCCCCTCTGCTAGAAACTGTCTAAAGGCGGAAAAATTGTCTAATAAGGGACATTACAGCTGGATATCAACAGAAGCTCATCAAGAACACTCTCTCTCTGAAAACATACCCATAAAGTATTTGATTTCAAGATGACAAAAATATTACAAACTGAGACCTATAGATCTGAAGTCTATTGCACTTCCACCTCTGTTAGGAACTGTCTGACAGAGAAAAAAACATTGAATGAGGGACATTTTAGACTGAGTAACATAACCAAAAAAGGAGTACTCCCTCTCTCAAGATACATTTAGAAAGTACTTGATTTCAAGGGGGTGCCAGGATTTGAACGTGAGAAATTGTCTAATAAGGGACAATTTTCCCTGAGTAACATATTGGGAAAAAAAGTCCTCTACCCTCAAACAACTCTTTGAAAAATCTTGATTTAAAGGGGGCATCAGGATTTGAACCTGGGACCTCTTGATCTGCAGTCAAATGCTCTACCACTGAGCTATACCCCCTCTGCTAGAAACTGTCTAAAGGCGGAAAAATTGTCTAATAAGGGACATTACAGCTGGATATCAACAGAAGCTCATCAAGAACACTCTCTCTCTGAAAACATACCCATAAAGTATTTGATTTCAAGATGACAAAAATATTACAAACTGAGACCTATAGATCTGAAGTCTATTGCACTTCCACCTCTGTTAGGAACTGTCTGACAGAGAAAAAAACATTGAATGAGGGACATTTTAGACTGAGTAACATAACCAAAAAAGGAGTACTCCCTCTCTCAAGATACATTTAGAAAGTACTTGATTTCAAGGGGGTGCCAGGATTTGAACGTGAGAAATTGTCTAATAAGGGACAATTTTCCCTGAGTAACATATTGGGAAAAAAAGTCCTCTACCCTCAAACAACTCTTTGAAAAATCTTGATTTAAAGGGGGCATCAGGATTTGAACCTGGGACCTCTTGATCTGCAGTCAAATGCTCTACCACTGAGCTATACCCCCTCTGCTAGAAACTGTCTAAAGGCGGAAAAATTGTCTAATAAGGGACATTACAGCTGGATATCAACAGAAGCTCATCAAGAACACTCTCTCTCTGAAAACATACCCATAAAGTATTTGATTTCAAGATGACAAAAATATTACAAACTGAGACCTATAGATCTGAAGTCTATTGCACTTCCACCTCTGTTAGGAACTGTCTGACAGAGAAAAAAACATTGAATGAGGGACATTTTAGACTGAGTAACATAACCAAAAAAGGAGTACTCCCTCTCTCAAGATACATTTAGAAAGTACTTGATTTCAAGGGGGTGCCAGGATTTGAACGTGAGAAATTGTCTAATAAGGGACAATTTTCCCTGAGTAACATATTGGGAAAAAAAGTCCTCTACCCTCAAACAACTCTTTGAAAAATCTTGATTTAAAGGGGGCATCAGGATTTGAACCTGGGACCTCTTGATCTGCAGTCAAATGCTCTACCACTGAGCTATACCCCCTCTGCTAGAAACGGTCTAAAGGCGGAAAAATTGTCTAATAAGGGACATTACAGCTGGATATCAACAGAAGCTCATCAAGAACACTCTCTCTCTGAAAACATACCCATAAAGTATTTGATTTCAAGATGACAAAAATATTACAAACTGAGACCTATAGATCTGAAGTCTATTGCACTTCCACCTCTGTTAGGAACTGTCTGACAGAGAAAAAAACATTGAATGAGGGACATTTTAGACTGAGTAACATAACCAAAAAAGGAGTACTCCCTCTCTCAAGATACATTTAGAAAGTACTTGATTTCAAGGGGGTGCCAGGATTTGAACGTGAGAAATTGTCTAATAAGGGACAATTTTCCCTGAGTAACATATTGGGAAAAAAAGTCCTCTACCCTCAAACAACTCTTTGAAAAATCTTGATTTAAAGGGGGCATCAGGATTTGAACCTGGGACCTCTTGATCTGCAGTCAAATGCTCTACCACTGAGCTATACCCCCTCTGCTAGAAACTGTCTAAAGGCGGAAAAATTGTCTAATAAGGGACATTACAGCTGGATATCAACAGAAGCTCATCAAGAACACTCTCTCTCTGAAAACATACCCATAAAGTATTTGATTTCAAGATGACAAAAATATTACAAACTGAGACCTATAGATCTGAAGTCTATTGCACTTCCACCTCTGTTAGGAACTGTCTGACAGAGAAAAAAACATTGAATGAGGGACATTTTAGACTGAGTAACATAACCAAAAAAGGAGTACTCCCTCTCTCAAGATACATTTAGAAAGTACTTGATTTCAAGGGGGTGCCAGGATTTGAACGTGAGAAATTGTCTAATAAGGGACAATTTTCCCTGAGTAACATATTGGGAAAAAAAGTCCTCTACCCTCAAACAACTCTTTGAAAAATCTTGATTTAAAGGGGGCATCAGGATTTGAACCTGGGACCTCTTGATCTGCAGTCAAATGCTCTACCACTGAGCTATACCCCCTCTGCTAGAAACGGTCTAAAGGCGGAAAAATTGTCTAATAAGGGACATTACAGCTGGATATCAACAGAAGCTCATCAAGAACACTCTCTCTCTGAAAACATACCCATAAAGTATTTGATTTCAAGATGACAAAAATATTACAAACTGAGACCTATAGATCTGAAGTCTATTGCACTTCCACCTCTGTTAGGAACTGTCTGACAGAGAAAAAACATTGAATGAGGGACATTTTAGACTGAGTAACATAACCAAAAAAGGAGTACTCCCTCTCTCAAGATACATTTAGAAAGTACTTGATTTCAAGGGGGTGCCAGGATTTGAACGTGAGAAATTGTCTAATAAGGGACAATTTTCCCTGAGTAACATATTGGGAAAAAAAGTCCTCTACCCTCAAACAACTCTTTGAAAAATCTTGATTTAAAGGGGGCATCAGGATTTGAACCTGGGACCTCTTGATCTGCAGTCAAATGCTCTACCACTGAGCTATACCCCCTCTGCTAGAAACTGTCTAAAGGCGGAAAAATTGTCTAATAAGGGACATTACAGCTGGATATCAACAGAAGCTCATCAAGAACACTCTCTCTCTGAAAACATACCCATAAAGTATTTGATTTCAAGATGACAAAAATATTACAAACTGAGACCTATAGATCTGAAGTCTATTGCACTTCCACCTCTGTTAGGAACTGTCTGACAGAGAAAAAAACATTGAATGAGGGACATTTTAGACTGAGTAACATAACCAAAAAAGGAGTACTCCCTCTCTCAAGATACATTTAGAAAGTACTTGATTTCAAGGGGGTGCCAGGATTTGAACGTGAGAAATTGTCTAATAAGGGACAATTTTCCCTGAGTAACATATTGGGAAAAAAAGTCCTCTACCCTCAAACAACTCTTTGAAAAATCTTGATTTAAAGGGGGCATCAGGATTTGAACCTGGGACCTCTTGATCTGCAGTCAAATGCTCTACCACTGAGCTATACCCCCTCTGCTAGAAACTGTCTAAAGGCGGAAAAATTGTCTAATAAGGGACATTACAGCTGGATATCAACAGAAGCTCATCAAGAACACTCTCTCTCTGAAAACATACCCATAAAGTATTTGATTTCAAGATGACAAAAATATTACAAACTGAGACCTATAGATCTGAAGTCTATTGCACTTCCACCTCTGTTAGGAACTGTCTGACAGAGAAAAAAACATTGAATGAGGGACATTTTAGACTGAGTAACATAACCAAAAAAGGAGTACTCCCTCTCTCAAGATACATTTAGAAAGTACTTGATTTCAAGGGGGTGCCAGGATTTGAACGTGAGAAATTGTCTAATAAGGGACAATTTTCCCTGAGTAACATATTGGGAAAAAAAGTCATCTACCCTCAAACAACTCTTTGAAAAATCTTGATTTAAAGGGGGCATCAGGATTTGAACCTGGGACCTCTTGATCTGCAGTCAAATGCTCTACCACTGAGCTATACCCCCTCTGCTAGAAACTGTCTAAAGGTGGACAAATTGTCTAATAAGGGACATTATAGCTGGATATCAACAAAAACTAATAAAGAACACTCTCTCTCTGAAAACATACCCATAAAGTATTTGATTTCAAGATGACAAAAATATTACAATCTGAGAACTATAGATCTGAAGTCGGTTGCACTTCAACCTCTGTTTGGAACTATCTGACAGAGAATAACCATCTAATGAGGGACATTTTAGACTGAGTAACATAACCAAAAAAGGAGTACTCCCTCTCTCAAGATTCATTTAGAAAGTACTTGATTTCAAGGGGGTGCCAGGATTTGAACGTGAGAAATTGTCTAATAAGGGACAATTTTCCCTGAATAACATATTGGGAAAAAAAGTCCTCTACCCTCAAACAACTATTTGAAAAATCTTTATTTTAAAGGGGGCATCAGGATTTGAACCTGGGACCTGTTGATCTGCAGTCAAATGCTCTACCACTGAGCTATACCCCCTCTGCTAGAAACTGTCTAAAGGCGGAAAAATTGTCTAATAAGGGACATTACAGCTGGATATCAACAGAAGCTCATCAAGAACACTCTCTCTCTGAAAACATACCCATAAAGTATTTGATTTCAAGATGACAAAAATATTACAAACTGAGACCTATAGATCTGAAGTCTATTGCACTTCCACCTCTGTTAGGAACTGTCTGACAGAGAAAAAAACATTGAATGAGGGACATTTTAGACTGAGTAACATAACCAAAAAAGGAGTACTCCCTCTCTCAAGATACATTTAGAAAGTACTTGATTTCAAGGGGGTGCCAGGATTTGAACGTGAGAAATTGTCTAATAAGGGACAATTTTCCCTGAGTAACATATTGGGGAAAAAAGTCCTCTACCCTCAAACAACTCTTTGAAAAATCTTGAATTTAAAGGGGCATCAGGATTTGAACCTGGGACCTCTTGATCTGCAGTCAAATGCTCTACCACTGAGCTATACCCCCTCTGCTAGAAACGGTCTAAAGGCGGAAAAATTGTCTAATAAGGGACATTACAGCTGGATATCAACAGAAGCTCATCAAGAACACTCTCTCTCTGAAAACATACCCATAAAGTATTTGATTTCAAGATGACAAAAATATTACAAACTGAGACCTATAGATCTGAAGTCTATTGCACTTCCACCTCTGTTAGGAACTGTCTGACAGAGAAAAAAACATTGAATGAGGGACATTTTAGACTGAGTAACATAACCAAAAAAGGAGTACTCCCTCTCTCAAGATACATTTAGAAAGTACTTGATTTCAAGGGGGTGCCAGGATTTGAACGTGAGAAATTGTCTAATAAGGGACAATTTTCCCTGAGTAACATATTGGGAAAAAAGTCCTCTACCCTCAAACAACTCTTTGAAAAATCTTGATTTAAAGGGGGCATCAGGATTTGAACCTGGGACCTCTTGATCTGCAGTCAAATGCTCTACCACTGAGCTATACCCCCTCTGCTAGAAACGGTCTAAAGGCGGAAAAATTGTCTAATAAGGGACATTACAGCTGGATATCAACAGAAGCTCATCAAGAACACTCTCTCTCTGAAAACATACCCATAAAGTATTTGATTTCAAGATGACAAAAATATTACAAACTGAGACCTATAGATCTGAAGTCTATTGCACTTCCACCTCTGTTAGGAACTGTCTGACAGAGAAAAAAACATTGAATGAGGGACATTTTAGACTGAGTAACATAACCAAAAAAGGAGTACTCCCTCTCTCAAGATACATTTAGAAAGTACTTGATTTCAAGGGGGTGCCAGGATTTGAACGTGAGAAATTGTCTAATAAGGGACAATTTTCCCTGAGTAACATATTGGGAAAAAAAGTCCTCTACCCTCAAACAACTCTTTGAAAAATCTTGATTTAAAGGGGGCATCAGGATTTGAACCTGGGACCTCTTGATCTGCAGTCAAATGCTCTACCACTGAGCTATACCCCCTCTGCTAGAAACTGTCTAAAGGCTGGAAAAATTGTCTAATAAGGGACATTACAGCTGGATATCAACAGAAGCTCATCAAGAACACTCTCTCTCTGAAAACATACCCATAAAGTATTTGATTTCAAGATGACAAAAATATTACAACTGAGACCTATAGATCTGAAGTCTATTGCACTTCCACCTCTGTTAGGAACTGTCTGACAGAGAAAAAAACATTGAATGAGGGACATTTTAGACTGAGTAACATAACCAAAAAAGGAGTACTCCCTCTCTCAAGATACATTTAGAAAGTACTTGATTTCAAGGGGGTGCCAGGATTTGAACGTGAGAAATTGTCTAATAAGGGACAATTTTCCCTGAGTAACATATTGGGAAAAAAAGTCATCTACCCTCAAACAACTCTTTGAAAAATCTTGATTTAAAGGGGGCATCAGGATTTGAACCTGGGACCTCTTGATCTGCAGTCAAATGCTCTACCACTGAGCTATACCCCCTCTGCTAGAAACTGTCTAAAGGTGGACAAATGTCTAATAAGGGACATTAAGCTGGATATCAACAAAAGCTCATCAAGAACACTCTCTCTCTGAAAACATACCCATAAAGTATTTGATTTCAAGATGACAAAAATATTACAATCTGAGAACTATAGATCTGAAGTCTATTGCACTTCCACCTCTGTTAGGAACTGTCTGACAGAGAAAAAACCATCTGAATGAGGGACATTTTAGACTGAGTAACATAACCAAAAAAGGAGTACTCCCTCTCTCAAGATACATTTAGAAAGTACTTGATTTCAAGGGGGTGCCAGGATTTGAACGTGAGAAATTGTCTAATAAGGGACAATTTTCCCTGAGTAACATATTGGGAAAAAAAGTCCTCTACCCTCAAACAACTCTTTGAAAAATCTTGATTTAAAGGGGGCATCAGGATTTGAACCTGGGACCTCTTGATCTGCAGTCAAATGCTCTACCACTGAGCTATACCCCCTCTGCTAGAAACTGTCTAAAGGCGGAAAATGTCTAATAAGGGACATTACAGCTGGATATCAACAGAAGCTCATCAAGAACACTCTCTCTCTGAAAACATACCCATAAAGTATTTGATTTCAAGATGACAAAAATATTACAAAACTGAGACCTATAGATCTGAAGTCTATTGCACTTCCACCTCTGTTAGGAACTGTCTGACAGAGAAAAAACATTGAATGAGGGACATTTAGACTGAGTAACATAACCAAAAAAGGAGGTACTCCCTCTCTCAAGATACATTAGAAAGTAGTTGATTTCAAGGGGGGTGCCAGGATTTGAACGTGAGAAATTGTCTAATAAGGGACAATTTTCCTGAGTAACATATTGGGGAAAAAAAGTCCTCTACCCTCAAACAACTCTTTGAAAAATCTTGATTAAAGGTGCATCAGGATTTGAAACCTGGGACCTCTGATCTGCAGTCAAATGCTCTACCACTGAGCATACCCCCTCTGCTAGAAACGGTCTAAAGGCGGAAGCGAAAATTGTCTAATAAGGGACATTACAGCTGGATATCAACAGAAACTCAATAAGAACACTCTCTCTCTGAAACATACACCATAAAGTATTTGATTTCAAGATGACAAATATTACATCTGAGAACTATAGATCTGAAGTCTGTTGCACTTCAACCTCTGTGGAACTGTCTGACAGAGAATAACATCTAATGAGGGACATTTTGCAGAGCACACCCTCTCTCAAGAAACACTGAGAAAGTACTTGATTTCAAGATGAAAAAATATTACAATCTGAGACCTATAGATCTGAAGTCTATTGCACTTCCACCTCTGTTAGGAACTGTCTGACAGAGAAAAAAACATTGAATGAGGGACATTTTAGACTGAGTAACATAACCAAAAAAGGAGTACTCCCTCTCTCAAGATACATTTAGAAAGTACTTGATTTCAAGGGGGTGCCAGGATTTGAACGTGAGAATTGTCTAATAAGGGACAATTTTCCCTGAGTAACATATTGGGAAAAAAGTCCTCTACCCTCAACAACTCTTTGAAAAACTTGATTTAAAGGGGGCATCAGGATTTGAACCTGGGACCTCTTGATCTGCAGTCAAATTCTCTACCACTGAGCTATACCCCCTCTGCTAGAAACGTCTAAAGGCGGAAAATTGTCTAATAAGGGACATTACAGCTGGATATCAACAGAAGCTAATCAAGAACACTCTCTCTCTGAAAACATACCCATAAAGTATTTGATTTCAAGATGACAAAAATATT
The DNA here is from genome assembly GCF_002021735.2 of Oncorhynchus kisutch. Lineage (NCBI taxonomy): Eukaryota > Metazoa > Chordata > Actinopteri > Salmoniformes > Salmonidae > Oncorhynchus > Oncorhynchus kisutch. Next base: position 80,009 of record NW_022263116.1, read on the forward strand.
ACAACTGAGACCTATAGATCTGAAGTCTATTGCACTTCAACCTCTGTTAGGAACTGTCTGACAGAGAAAAAAACATTGAATGAGGGACATTTTAGACTGAGTACATAACCAAAAGGAGTACTCCCCTCTCTCAAGATTCCATTTAGAAAGTACTTGATTTCAAGGGGGTGCCAGGATTTGAACGTGAAATTGTCTAATAAGGGACAATTTTCCCTGAGTAACATATTGGGAAAAAAAGTCCTCTACCCTCAAACAACTCTTTGAAAAATCTTGATTTTAAAGGGGGCATCAGGATTTGAACCTGGAGACCTCTTGATCTGCAGTCAAATGCTCTACCACTGAGCTATACCCCCTCTGCTAGAAACTGTCTAAAGGCGGAAATTGTCTAATAAGGACATTACAGCTGGATATCACAGAAGCTAATCAAGAACACTCTCTCTCTGAAAACATACCCATAAAGTATTTGATTTCAAGATGACAAAAATATTACATCTGAGAACTATAGATCTGAAGTCTATTGCACTTCACCTCTGTTAGGAACTGTCTGACGAGAAAAAACCATTGATGAGGGACATTTTAGACTGAGTAACATAACAAAAAAGGAGTACTCCCTCTCTCAAGATACATTTAGAAAGTACTTGATTTCAGGGGGTGCCAGGATTTGAACGTGAGAAATTGTCTAATAAGGGACAATTTTCCCTGAGTAACATATTGGGGAAAAAAGTCCTCTACCCTCACACAACAAAACTCTTGAAAATCTTGATTAAAGGGCATCAGGATTTGAACCTGGGACCTCTTGATCTGCAGTCAATGCTCTACCACTGAGCTATACCCCTCTGCTAGAAACTGTCTAACGGTGGAAAATTGTCTAATACGGACATTATAGCTGGATATCACAAAAACTAATAAAGAACACTCTCTCTCTGAAACATACCCATAAAGTATTTGATTTCAAGATGACAACATATTACAATCTGAGAACTATAGATCTGAAGT
>NW_022263117.1:0-25000 GCF_002021735.2 Oncorhynchus kisutch
GACTCGTACCGTACCCCCTGTATATAGCCTCCACATTGACTCTGTACCGGTACCCCCTGTAATAGCCTCCACATTGACTCTGTAACGGGTACCCCCTGTATATAGCCTCCACATTGACTCTGTACCGTACCCCCTGTATATAGCCTCACATTGACTCTGTACCGTTACCCCCTGTATATAGCCTCCACATTGACTCTGTACCGGTACCCCGTATATAGCCTCCACATTGACTCTGTACCAGTACCCCTGTATATAGCCTCCACATTGACTCTGTACCGTACCCCCTGTATATAGCCTCCACATTGACTCTGTACCACTACCCCCTGTATATAGCCTCCACATTGACTCTGTACTGGTACCCCCTGTATATAGCCTCCACATTGACTCTGTACCGGTACCCCCCTGTAATAGCCTCCACATTGACTCTGTACCAGTACCCCCTGTATATAGCCTCCACATTGACTCTGTCACTACCCCCTGTTATAGCCTCCACATTGACTCTTACCGTACCCCCTGTATATAGCCTCCACATTGACTCTGTACCGGTACCCCCTGTATATAGCCTCCACATTGACTCTGTACCGGTACCCCCCTGTATATAGCCTCCACATTGACTCTGTACCGGTACCCCCTGTATATAGCCCCACACAGACTCTGTACCGGTACCCCCTGTATATAGCCTCCACATTGACTCTGTACCGGTACCCCCTGTATATAGCCTCCACATTGACTCTGTACGGTACCCTGTATATAGCCTCCACATTGACTCTGTACCGTAATACCCTGTATATAGCCTCCACATTGACTCTGTACCGTACCCCCTGTATATAGCCTCCCATTGACTCTGTACCGGTACCCCCTGTATATAGCCTCCACATTGACTCTGTACCGTACCCCCTGTATATAGCCTCCACATTGACTCTGTACCGTACCCCGTATATAGCCTCCACATTGACTCTGTACCGGTACCCCCTGTATATAGCCTCCACATTGACTCTGTACCGGTACCCCCTGTATATAGCCTCCCACTTGACTCTGTACCGGTACCCCCTGTATATAGCCTCCACATTGACTCTGTACCGTACCCCCTGTATATAGCCTCCACATTGACTCTGTACCGGTACCCCCTGTATATACCTCCACATTGACTCTGTACCTACCCCCTGTATATAGCCTCCACATTGACTCTGTACCAGTACCCCCTGTATATAGCCTCCACATTGACTCTGTACCGGTACCCCCTGTATATAGCCTCCACATTGACTCTGTACCGGTACCCCTGTATATAGCCTCCACATGACTCTGTACCGGTACCCCCTGTATATAGCCTCCACATTGACTCTGTACTGGTACCCCCTGTATAAAGCCTCCACATTGACTCTGTACCTGTACCCCCTGTATATAGCCTCCACATTGACTCTGTACCTGTACCCCTGTATATAGCCTCCACATTGACTCTGTACTGGTACCCCCTGTATATAGCCTCCACATTGACTCTGTACCGGTACCCCCTGTATATAGCCTCCACATTGACTCTGTACCGGTACCCCCTGTATATAGCCTCCACATTGACTCTGTACCGGTACCCCTGTATATAGCCTCCACATTGACTCTGTACCAGTACCCCCTGTATATAGCCTCCACATTGACTCTGTACCGGTACCCCCTGTATATAGCCTCCACATTGACTCTGTACGGTACCCCTGTATATAGGCTCCAATTGACTCTGTACCGGTACCCCTGTATAAGCCTCCACATTGACTCTGTACGGTACCCCCTGTATATAGCCTCCACATTGACTCTGTACCGGTACCCTGTATATAGCCTCCACATTGACTCGGTACGTACCCCCTGTATATAGCCTCCACATTGACTCTGTACCGGTACCCCCTGTATATAGCCTCCACATTGACTCTGTACTGGTACCCCTGTATATAGCCTCCACATTGACTCTGTACGGTACCCCCTGTATATAGCCTCCAATTGACTCTGTACCGGTACCCCTGTATATAGCCTCCACATTGACTCTGTAACGGTACCCACTGTATATAGCCTCCACATTGACTCTGTACGGTACCCCCTGTTATAGCCTCCACATTGACTCTGTACCACTACCCCTGTATATAGCCTCCACATTGACTCTGTACTGGTACCCCCAGTATATAGCCTCCACATTGACTCTGTACCGGTACCCCCTGTATATAGCCTTCACATTGACTCTGTACGGTACCCCCTGTATATAGCCTCCACATTGACTCTGTACCGGTACCCCTGTATATAGCCTCCACATTGACTCTGTACCGTACCCCCCTGTATATAGCCTCCACATTGACTCTGTACCGGTACCCCTGTATATAGCCTCCACATTGACTCTTGTACCGGTACCCCCTGTATATAGCCTCCACATTGACTCTGTACTGGTACACCCCTGTATATAGCCTCCACATTGACTCTGTACGGTACCCCTGTATATAGCCTCCACATTGACTCTGTACCGGTACCACCTGTATATAGCCTCCACATTGACTCTGTCCGGTACCCCCTGTATATAGCCTCCACATTGACTCTGTACTGGCCCCCTGTATATAGCTCCACATTGACTCTGTACCGGTACCCCCTGTATATAGCCTCCACATTGACTCTGTACGGTACCCCCTGTAATAGCTCCACATTGACTCTGTACAGTACCACCTGTATATAGCCTCCACATTGACTCTGTACCGGTACCCCTGTATATAGCCTCCACATTGACTCTGTACGGTACCCCTGTATATAGCCCTCCACATTGACTCTGTACCGGTACCCCTGTATATAGCCTCCAATTGACTCTGTAACGGTACCCCTGTATATAGCCTCCACATTGACTCGTACCGGTACCCCTGTATATAGCCTCCACATTGACTCTGTACCAGTAGCCCCTGTATATAGCCTCCACATTGACTCTGTACTGGTACCCCTGTATATAGCCTCACATTGACTCTGTACCGGTACCCCCTGTATATAGCCTCCACATTGACTCTGTACCGGTACCCCCTGTATATAGCCTCCACATTGACTCTGTACCGGTACCCCTGTATATAGCCTCCACATTGACTCTGTACCAGTACCCCTGTATATAGCCTCCACATTGACTCTGTACCGGTACCCCCTGTATATAGCCTCCACATTGACTCTGTACCGGTACCCCCTGTATATAGCCTCCACATTGACTCTGTACCGGTACCCCCTGTATATAGCCTCCACATTGACTCTGTACCGGTACCCCTTTGTATATAGCCTCCACATTGACTCTGTACCGGTACCCCTGTATATAGCCTCCAAATTGACTCTGTACCGGTACCCCTGTATATAGCCTCCACATTGTACCGTACCCCCTGTATAATAGCCTCCACATTGACTCTGTACCGGTACCCCCTGTATTTAGCCTCCACATTGACTCTGTACCGTACCCTGTATATAGCCTCCACATTGACTGGTACCGGTACCCCCTGTATATAGCCTCCACATTGACTCTGTACCGGTACCCCTGTATATAGCCTCCACATTGACTCTGTACCGGTACCCCCTGTATATAGCCTCCACATTGACTCTGTACCGGTACCCCTGTATATAGCCTCCACATTGACTTGTACCGGTACCCCCTGTATATAGCCTCCACATGACTCTGTACCGGTACCCCTGTATATAGCCTCCACATTGACTCTGTACTGGTACCCCCTGTATAAGCCTCCACATTGACTCTGTACTGTCCCCTGTATATAGCCTCCACATTGACTCTGTACGGTACCCCCTGTATATAGCCTCCACATTGACTCTGTACGGTACCCCCTGTATATAGCCTCCACATGACTCTGTACGGTACCCCCTGTATATAGCCTCCACATTGACTCTGTACCGGTACCCCCTGTATATAGCCTCCACATTGACTCTGTACCGGTACCCCCTGTATATAGCCTCCACATTGACTCTGTACCGGTACCCCCTGTATATAGCCTCCACATTGACTCTGTACGGTACCCCCTGTATATAGCCTCCACATTGACTCTGTACCGTGCTACCCCCTGTATATAGCCTCCACATTGACTCTGTACCGGTACCCCCCTGTATATAGCCTCCACATTGACTCTGTACGGTACCCCCTGGGTATATAGCCTCCACATTGACTCTGTACCGGTACCCCCTGTATATAGCCTCCACATTGACTCCTGTACCGGTACCCCTGTATATAGCCTCCACATTGACTCGTGTACCGGTACTACAACCCTGTATATAGCCTCCACATTACTCTGTACCGGTACCCCCTGTATATAGCCTCCACATTTGACTCTGTACCGGTACCCCCCTGTAAATAAGCCTCCACATTGACTCTGTACGGTACCCCATGTATATAGCCTCCACATTGACTCTGTACCGGTACCCCTGTATATAGCCTCCACATTGACTCTGTACCAGTACCCCCTGTATAGCTCCACATTGACTCTGTACTGGTACCCCCTGTATATAGCCTCCACATGACTCTGTACCGGTACCCCTGTGTATATAGCCTCCACATTGACTCTGTACCGGTACCCCCTGTATATAGCCTCCACATTGACTCTGTACCGGTACCCCCTGTATATAGCCTCCACATTGACTCTGTACCAGTACCCCCCTGTATATAGCCTCCACACTGACTCTGTACCGGTACCCCCTGTATATAGCCTCCACATTGACTCTGTACCGGTACCCCCTGTATATAGCCTCCACATTGACTCTGTACCGGTACCCCCTGTATATAGCCTCCACATTGACTCTGTACCGGTACCCCTGTATATAGCCTCCACATTGACTCTGTACCAGTACCCCCTGTATATAGCCTCCACATGACTCTGTACCGGTACACCCTGTATATAGCCTCCACATTGACTCTGTACGGTACCCCCTGTATATAGCCTCCACATTGACTCTGTACCGGTACCCCTGTATATAGCCTCCACATTGACTCTGTACCGGTACCCCTGTATATAGCTCCACATTGACTCTGTACCGGTACCCCCTGTATATAGCCTCCACATTGACTCTGTACCGTAACCCCTGTATATAGCCTCCACATTGACTCTGTACCGGTACCCCTGTATATAGCCTCCACATTGACTCTGTACCGGTACCCCTGTATATAGCCTCCACATTGACTCTGTACCGGTACCACCTGTATATAGCCTCCACATTGACTCTGTACCGGTACCCCCTGTATATAGCTGTTTGTTTGTACCAGTGCCTTTGTTATGGGTATTGACTCTGTATATAAGCCTGTATATAGTGACTCTGTATCAGTACCCCCTGTATATAGCCTCCACATTGACTCTGTACCGGTACCCCCTGTATATAGCCTCCACATTGACTCTGTACCGGTACACCCTGTATATAGCCTCCACATTGACTCTGTACCGGTACCCCTGTATATAGCCTCCACATTGACTCTGTACCGGTACCCCCTGTATATAGCCTCCACATTGACTCTGTACTGGTACCCCCTGTATATAGCCTCCACATTGACTCTGTACCGGTACACCCTGTATATAGCCTCCACATTGACTCTGTACCGGTACACCCTGTATATAGCCTCCACATTGACTCTGTACCGGTACCCCCTGTATATAGCCTCCACATTGACTCTGTACCGGTACCCCCCTGTATATAGCCTCCACATTGACTCTGTACCGGTACACCCTGTATATAGCCTCCACATTGACTCTGTACCGGTACCCCCTGTATATAGCCTCCACATTGACTCTGTACCGGTACCCCCTGTATATAGCCTCCACATTGACTCTGTTACTTTTATCTCTTATTCTGATCCGTATTGTTTTTAACTGCATTGTTGGTTAGCGGCTCGTAGGTAACCTTTTCACTGTAAGGTTTACACCTGTTGTATTTGGCGCATGTGACTAATAAAATGGTGTTTTATTTAATTTGACTCTCTCTCTCTCTCTCTCTCTCTCTCTCTCTCTCTCTCTCTCTCTCTCTCACTGTCTCTCTCTCTCTCTCTCTCTCTCTCTCTCTCTCACTGTCTCACTCTCTCTCTTTCTCTCGCTCTCTCTCTCTCGCTGTCTCTCTCGCTCACTCTCTCTCTGTCTCTCTCTCTGTCTCTCTCTCCCTGTCTCTCTCACTGTCTCTTTCACTGTCTCTCTCACTGTCTCTCTCTCTCTCTCTCTCTCTGTCTCTCTCTCTCTCTCTCTCTCTCTCTCTCTCTGTCTCTCTCACTGTCTCTCTCTCACTGTCTCTCTCTCTCTCTCTCTCTCTCTCTCTCTCTCTCTCTGTCTCTCTCTCCCTGTCTCTCTCACTGTCTCTTTCACTGTCTCTCTCACTGTCTCTCTCTCTCTCTCTCTCTCACTGTCTCTCTCTCTCTCCCTCTCTCTGGCTCTCTCTCGCTGTCTCTCTCTCTCTCTCTCTCTCTCTCTCTCTCTCTCTCTCTCTCTCTCTCTCTCTCAAGCATGTAGTCTTTCACCTCACATAGAGAAAGTAGCAGCAACAGGATTGATAAGGTGTTGTGTCAGACAGGAGGGATTGTAGCCTGTGCTTTTTCTGGCAACAGAACATGAAGAGAGAGGCGATATGCTCACAGCTACTACATTCATCCGTTTCCCAAACGCTCTGTCATCAGATCGACGGAGAATCCATTTGTCAGCGAGCGAAGTTGACGATGCCATTATCTCTCTCTAAACACACACACACACACACACATATATACACAAACACACGCACACATTCTCAATTACACAGTTTCTCTCGCACACACGCACAAACACACAGATACAAACACAAACACACACATCCACACGAAACCTACACACTACTGTACTAGTCTCCTGACTACTGTATAGTCCTCCTGACTACTTGTACTAGTCCTCCTGGGTCTGACTACTGTACTAGTCCCCCTGACTACTGTACTAGTCCCCCTGACTACTGTACTAGTCCTCCTGACTACTGTACAGTCCCCCTATCTGTACTATCCTCGCTGACTACTGGTTACAAAGTCTCCCTGACTACTGTACTAGTCCTCCCTGACTACTGTACTAGTCCCCCTGACTACTGTACTAGTCCCCCTGACTACTGTACTAGTCCTCCTGAACTACTGTACTCAGTCCCCCTGACTACTGTACTAAGTCCCCCCTGACTACTGTACTAGTCTCCTGACTACTGTACAGTCCTCTGACTACTTGTACTAGTCCTCCGGGTCTGACTACTGTACTAGTCCTCTGACTACTGTACTAGTCCCCCTGACTCTGTACTAGTTCTCCTGGTTGACTACTGTACTAGTCCTCCTGACTACTGTACTGTCCCCCTGACTACTGTACTAGTCCCCCTGACTACTGTACTAGTCCTCCTTGACTACTGTACTAGTCCCCTGACTACTGTACTAGTCCTCCTGACTACTGTACTATCCTCTTGACTACTGTACTAGTCCCCCCTGACTACTGTACTAGTTCTCCTGGGTCTGACTACTGTACTAGTCCTCCTGACTACTGTACTAGTCCCCTGACTACTGTACTAGTCCTCCGACTACTGTACTAGTCTCCTGACTACTGTACTAGTTCCCCCTGACTACTGTACTATTCTCCCTGACTACTGTACTAGTCCTCCTGGTCTGACTACTTGTTACTAGTCCTCCTGACTATGTACTAGTCCCCCTGCTACGTACTAGTCCCCCTGACTACTGTACTAGTTCTCCTGGGTCTGACTACTGTACTAGTCCTCCTGACTACTGTACTAGTCCCCCTGACTACTGTACTAGTCCCCCTGACTACTGTACTAGTCCTCCTGACTACTGTACTAGTCCCCCTGACTACTGTACTAGTCCTCCTGACTACTGTACTAGTCCTCTTGACTACTGTACTAGTCCCCCTGACTACTGTACTAGTTCACCTCGGTCTGACTACTGTACTAGTCCTCCTGACTACTGTACTAGTCCCCCTGACTACTGTACTAGTCCTCCTGACTACTGTACTAGTCCTCCTGACTACTGTACTTGTCCCCCTGACTACTGTACTAGTCCTCCTGACTAACATATGTTAACATTGCCAAAGCAAGTGAGGTAGATATTATACAAAAGTGAAATAAACAATAAAAATGAACAGTAAACATTAACACATACAGATACAGTTTTAATACAAATAGTCTCCCTCTCTCTCCCTCTTTCCCTCCCTCTCGCTCTCTCCCTCTCTCCCTCCTCCCTCCCTCTCGCTCTCTCCCTCTCTCCCTCCCTCCCTCCATATCTAATCCATCTTACCACACAAACGTAGAGAGAGATTTCTCTGAGGAGCGAGGTCAGAGAAAATGTACCATCTGATGAACAGAAGATTTGTACTAAATGGCAACCTTACTCCCTTTACAGTGCACTTCTACTTTGCCTAGGACCCTTAAGGCTCTGGTGAAAAGTAGTGCAGTATGAAGGGAAGAGGGTGCCATTTGGGAGGCAGACAGAGTGAATGATAGCAGTTCACCAGAGGCTACATAGTTGTAATTATCCCCTGCTCCTATTGGTCAGCCACTATACACACGTACAGGACACACCTGCATAACACGCACGGATCAGACAGAGCCGGTTAAATTGACTACAGTCAAGGATGTAAACAACACAAAGAAGTCCTGGGTAGAGGAGATAGGCTGGGTAGAGGGGAGGCTGGGTAGAGGAGATAGGCTGGGTAGAGGGGAGGCTGGGTAGAGGGGAGGCTGGTAGAGGGAAGGCTGGGTAGAGGGGAGGCAGGGTAGAGGGGAGGCAGGGTGGAGGAGAGAGTGGAGGCTGGGTAGAGGAGAGGCTGGGTAGAGGGGAGGCAGGGTAGAGGGAGGCTGGGTAGAGGGGAGGCAGGGTAGAGGGGAGGCTGGGTAGAGGGGAGAGGGGAGGCTGGGTAGAGAGTAGAGGGGAGGCTGGGTAGAGGGGAGGCTGGGTAGAGGGGAGGCTGGGTAGAGGAGGGAGGGGAGGGTGGGTAGAGGGGAGGCTGGGTAGAGAGTAGAGGGAGGCTGGGTAGAGAGTAGAGGGGAGGCTGGCTAGAGGGGAGGCTGGGTAGAGGGGAGGCTGGGTAGAGGGGAGACTGGGTAGAGGGGAGGCTGGGTAGAGGAGATAGGCTGGGTAGAGTGGAGGCTGGGTAGAGGAGAGGCTGGGTAGAGGGGAGGCAGGGTAGAGGGGAGGCTGGGTAGAGGGGAGGCAGGGTAGAGGGAGGCTGGGTAGAGGGGAGGCTGGGTAGAGAGTAGAGGGGAGGCTGGGTAGAGGGGAGGCTGGGTAGAGGAGAGAGGGGAGGGTGGGTAGAGGGGAGGCTGGTAGAGGGGAGGCTGGGTAGAGAGTAGAGGGGAGGCTGGGTAGAGAGTAGAGGGGAGGCTGGCTAGAGAGTAGGGGGAGGCTGGGTAGAGGAGAGACTAGGAAGAGAGTAGAGGGGAGGCTGGGTAGAGAGTAGAGGGGAGGCTGAGTAGAGAGTAGAGGAGAGGCTGGGTAGAGGGGAGGCTGGGTAGAGGGGAGGCTGGGTAGAGGAGAGGCTGGGTAGAGGGAGAGGCTGGTTAGAGGAGAGGCTGGGTAGAGAGTAGAGGGGGCTGGGTAGAGAGTAGTGGGGAGGCTGGGTAGAGAGTAGAGGAGAGGCTGGGTAGAGAGTAGAGGAGAGGCTGGGTAGAGAGTAGAGGCGATGCTTGGTAGAGATTAGGGGGGAGGCTGGGTAGAGGAGAGACTAGGAAGAGAGTAGAGGGGAGGCTTGGTAGAGAGTAGAGGGGAGGCTGGGTAGAGAGTAGAGGAGAGTCTGGGTAGAGAGTAGAGGGGAGGCTGGGTAGAGAGTAGAGGAGAGGCTGGGTAGAGAGTAGAGGGGAGGCTGGGTATAGAGTAGAGGAGAGGCTGGGGTAGAGAGTAGAGGGGAGGCTGGGTAGAGAGTAGAGTAGAGGCTGAGTAGAGGGGAGGCTGGGTATAGAGTAGAGGAGAGGCTGGGTAGGGGAGAGGCTAGGTAGAGAGTAGAGGGATGCTGGGTAGAGAGTAGAGGAGAGGCTGAGTAGAGGGGAGGCTGGGTATAGAGTAGAGGAGAGGCTGGTAGAGGAGGGGCTGGGTAGAGAGTAGAGGGGATGCTGGGTAGAGAGTAGAGGGGATGCTGGGTAGAGAGTAGAGGGGAAGTCTCTCTCCTGTTAGCTGGGAGAAGACATCATTCTGATCATGACCTGTTCCTGTACTGGGGGGGGGGGTTCACTTCCTCTAAATGTCACACAGTGGTTTTCCTCTTAGAAAGAAGCATGGAGACTAAGGACACTTGTTAAGATAGAAGATGAGTTAATATGACCAGTTAAGGTAACACTTTGCCAGGGTAAGTGAGAGGAATGATTCTCCACACAACGTCTGACTTGTAATGGTCTGGAAGGAGGGCGATATGGGTCCTCTGACATGGTGTCTGATTGGCCACGCTCACACACCAGCGGCTCTACTGAGCCCAATACATGTCACTCTACTGTCTTCTTACAGAGACTATCAGCTCTGCCCTTCCCTGCCCTGTCCCCCTCCCCTGCTGCAGACTGGAGACTATCAGCTCTGCCCTTCCCCTGCCCTGTCCCCCTCCCCTGCTGCAGAGTGGAGACTATCAGCTCTGCCCTTCCCCTGCCCTGTCCCCCTCCCCTGCTGCATACTGGAGACTATCAGCTCTGCCCTTCCCCTGCCCTGTCCCCCTCCCCTGCTGCAGACTGGAGACTATCAGCTCTGCCCTTCCCCTGCCCTGTCCCCTCCCCCTGCTGCAGACTGGAGACTATCAGCTCTGCCCTTCCCCTGCCCTGTCCCCCTCCCCTGCTCCCAACTGCTGTGCTGCAGCCTCTACGTTTGACCAGATATTTACTATGAGGGCCCTGGTGAAACATAGTGCACTACATAAGGAATAGGGTACTGTCTGGACTCCAGGACCCAGACCCAGACCGTGACCTCCAGCAGCTAGCCTCATCAGGGGTAAATTGGTCCAGGGACGGTCTGGTCTGGCTGGCTGATGAGGCTGGAGAGGAGAGGGACGACAGGCCCATCGATTAGCTGTCTGTCTGTCCCCCAGGGCTGATCTGTGGCTAACGGCCTGCTGGATGGAGGGAGGCTGAGACTCATCTTTTCTACCCCCTAGAGCTATCCTCTCTTCCTCCCTGCCATCCTCTGTCCTTCCTCCTTCCCTTCACCCCCTTGGATGACCCCCGACCCCCAGCCCAGAGACCACAGCAGCATCACACAGTCCCACTTTAAGAATTAAGGGCGGTGGTGGGGAGAGGGGAATCACTGTGGTGTCTGGGGAGAGGAGAATCACTGTGGTGTCTGGGGAGGAGGAGAATCACTGTGTTGTCTGGGGAGAGGAGAATCACTGTGGTGTCTGGGAGGAGGAGAATCACTGTGGTGTCTGGGGAGGAGGAGAATCACTGTGTTGTCTGGGGAGAGGAGAATCACTGTGGTGTCTGGGGAGGAGGAGAATCACTGTGTTGTCTGGGGAGAGGAGAATCACTGTGGTGTCTGGGGAGGAGGATAATCACTGTGGTGTCTGGGGAGAAGAGAATCACTGTGGTGTCTAGGGAGAGGGGAATCACTGTGGTGTCTGGGGTGAGGATAATCACTGTGGTGTCTGGGGAGAGGAGAATCACTGTGGTGTCCGGGGAGAGGGGAATCACTGTGGTGTCTGTGGAGAGGAGAATCACTGCGGTGTCTAGGGAGAGGGGAATCACTGTGGTGTCTGGGGAGGAGGAGAATCACTGTGGTGTCTGGGGAGAGGGGAATCACTGTGGTGTCTGGGAGGAGGAGAATCACTGTGGTGTCTGGGGAGGAGGAGAATCACTGTGGTGTCTGGGAGGGGGGAATCACTGTGGTGTCTGGGAGGAGGAGAATCACTGTGTTGTCTGGGGAGAGGAGAATCACTGTGGTGTCTGGGATGAAGAGAATCACTGTGGTGTCTAGGGAGAGGGGAATCACTGTGGTGTCTGGGGTGAGGATAATCACTGTGGTGTCTGGGGAGAGGAGAATCACTGTGGTGTCCGGGGAGAGGGGAATCACTGTGGTGTCTGTGGAGAGGAGAATCACTGTGGTGTCTAGGGAGAGGGGAATCACTGTGGTGTCTGGGGAGGAGGAGAATCACTGTGGTGTCTGGGGAGAGGGGAATCACTGTGGTGTCTGGGGAGGAGGAGAATCACGGTGGTGTCTGGGGAGGAGGAGAATCACTGTGGTGTCTGGGGAGGGGGGAATCACTGTGGTGTCTGGGGAGAGGAGAATCACTGTGGTGTCTGGGGAGGAGGAGAATCACTGTGGTATCTGGGGAGGGGGGAATCATTGTGGTGTCTGGGAGGGGGGAATCACTGTGGTGTCTGGGGAGGAGGAGAATCACTGTGGTGTCTGGGGAGAGGGGAATCACTGTGGTGTCTGGGGAGGGGGGAATCACTGTGGTGTCTGGGGAGGGGGGAATCACTGTGGTGTCTGGGGAGAGGGGAATCACTGTGGTGTCTGGGGAGGGGGGAATCACTGTGGTGTCTGGGGAGGGGGGAATCACTGTGGTGTCTGGGGAGTAGGAGAATCACTGTGGTGTCTGGGGAGGAGGAGAATCCACTGTGGTGCCTGGGCTGTATTGGCTGTGTTCCTCCAGGTTAGTCTATATTCTTCCAGGTTAGTCTGTGTTCCTCCAGGTTAGTCTGTATTTATCCAGGTTAGTCTGTGTTCCTCCAGGTTAGTCTGTGTTCCTCCAGGTAAGTCTGTATTCCTCCAGGTTAGTCTATATTCCTCCAGGTTAGTCTGATTTCCTCCAGGTTAGTCTGTATTCCTCCAGGTTAGTCTGTATTCCTCCAGGTTAGTCTGTATTCCTCCAGGTTAGTCTGTATTCCTCCAGGTTAGTCTTTGTTCCTCCAGGTTAGTCTGTATTCCTCCAGGTTAGTCTGTATATTCTGTATTCCTCCAGGTTAGTCTGTGTTCCTCCAGGTTAGTCTGTATTCCTCCAGGTTTAGTCTGTATTTCCTCCAGGTTAGTCTGTATTCCTCCAGGTTAGTCTGTATTCCTCCAGGTTAGTCCTTTGGTTCCTCCAGGTTAGTCTATTTCCTCCAGGTTAGTCTGTATTCCTCCAGGTTAGTCTGTGTTCCTCCAGGTTAGTCTGTATTCCTCCAGGTTAGTCTGTATTCCTCCAGGTTAGTCTGTGTTCCTCCAGGTTAGTCTGTGTTCCTCCAGGTTAGTCTGTATTCCTCCAGGTTAGTCTGTATTCCTCCAGGTTAGTCTGTATTCCTCCAGGTTAGTCTGTATTCCTCCAGGTTAGTCTGTATTCTTCCAGGTTAGTCTGTATTCCTCCAGGTTAGTCAGTATTCTCCAGGTAGTCTGTATTCCTCCCAGGGTTAGTCCTGGTATTCCTCCAGGTTAGTCCTGTGTTCCCTCCAGTTAGTCTGTATTCCTCCGTAGTCTGTATTCCTCCGGTTAGTCCTGTATTCTCCAGCGTTAGTCTGTATTCCTCCCGGTTAGTCTGTATTCCTCCAAGGTTTAGTCCCTGTATTCCTCCAGGGTTAGTCTGTAATTCTCCAGGTTAGTCTGTGTTCCTCCAGGTTAGTCTGTATTCCTCCAGGTTAGTCTGTATTCCTCCAGGTTAGTCTGTGTTCCTCCAGGTTAGTCTGTATTCCTCCAGGTTAGTCTGTATTCCTCCAGGTTAGTCTGTATTCCTCCAGGTTAGTCTGTGTTCCTCCAGGTTGGTCTGTATTCCTCCAGGTTAGTCTGTATTCCTCCAGGTTAGTCTGTATTCCTCCAGGTTAGTCTGTATTCATCCAGGTTAGTCTGTATTCCTCCAGGTTAGTCTGTATTCCTCCAGGTTAGTCTGTGTTCCTCAGGTTAGTCTGTATTCCTCCAGGTTAGTCTGTATTCCTCCAGGTTAGTCTGTATTCCTCCAGGTTAGTCTGTATTCCTCCAGGTTAGTCTGTATTCCTCCAGGGTTAGTCTGTGTTCCTCCAGGTTAGTCTGTATTCCTCCAGGTTAGTCTGTATTCCTCCAGGTTAGTCTGTATTCCTCCAGGTTAGTCTGTGTTCCTCCAGGTTAGTCTGTATTCCCCAGGTTAGTCTGTATTCCTCCAGGTTAGTCTGTATTCCTCCAGGTTAGTCTGTATTCCTCCAGTTTAGTCTGTGTTCCTCCAGGTTAGTCTTTGTTCCTCCAGGTTAGTCTGTATCCTCCAGGTTAGTCTGTATTCCTCCAGGTTAGTCTGTATTCCTCCAGGTTAGTCTGTGTTCCTCAGGTTAGTCCTGTATTCCTCCAGGTTAGTCTGTATTCCTCCATGGTTAGTCTGTATTCCTCCAGGTTAGTCTGTATATCCTCCAGGTTAGTCTGTGTTCCTCCAGGTTAGTCTGTATTCCTCCAGGTTAGTCTGTATTCCTCCAGGTTAGTCTGTATTCCTCCAGGTTAGTCTGTGTTCCTCCAGGTTAGTCCGTATTCCTCCAGGTTAGTCTGTATTCCCTCCAGGTTAGTCTGTGTTCCTCCAGGTTAGTCTGTATTCCTCCAGGTTAGTCTGTATTCCTCCAGGTGAGTCTGTATATTCTGTATTCCTCCAGGTTAGTCTGTATTCCTCCAGGTTAGTCTGTATTCCTCCAGGTTAGTCTGTATTCCTCCAGGTTTAGTCTGTATTCCTCCAGGTTAGTCTGTGTTCCTCCAGGTTAGTCTGTGTTCCTCCAGGTTAGTCTGTATTCCTCCAGGTTAGTCTGTGTTCCTCCAGGTTAGTCTGTATTCCTCCAGGTTAGTCTGTCTTCCTCCAGGTTAGTCTGTATTCCTCCAGGTTAGTCTGTGTTCCTCCAGGTTAGTCTGTGTTCCTCCAGGTTAGTCTGTATTCCTCCAGGTTAGTCTGTATTCCTCCAGGTTAGTCTGTGTTCCTCCAGGTTAGTCTGTATTCCTCCAGGTTAGTCTGTATTCCTCCAGGTTAGTCTGTATTCCTCCAGGTTAGTCTGTGTTCCTCCAGGTTAGTCTGTATTCCTCCAGGTTAGTCTGTATTCCTCCAGGTTAGTCTGTATTCCTCCAGGTTAGTCTGTATTCCTCCAGGTTAGTCTGTATTCCTCCAGGTTAGTCTGTATTCCTCCAGGTTAGTCTGTATTCCTCCAGGTTAGTCTGTGTTCCTCCAGGTTAGTCTGTATTCCTCCAGGTTAGTCTGTATTCCTCCAGGTTAGTCTGTGTTCCTCCAGGTTAGTCTGTATTCCTCCAGGTTAGTCTGTATTCCTCCAGGTTAGTCTGTATTCCTCCAGGTTAGTCTGTGTTCCTCCAGGTTGGTCTGTATTCCTCCAGGTTAGTCTGTATTCCTCCAGGTTAGTCTGTATTCCTCCAGGTTTAGTCTGTATTCATCCAGGTTAGTCTGTATTCCTCCAGGTTAGTCTGTATTCCTCCAGGTTAGTCTGTGTTCCTCCAGGTTAGTCTGTATTCCTCCAGGTTAGTCTGTATTCCTCCAGGTTAGTCTGTATTCCTCCAGGTTAGTCTGTATTCCTCCAGGTTAGTCTGTATTCCTCCAGGTTAGTCTGTATTCCTCCAGGTTAGTCTGTATTCCTCCAGGTTAGTCTGTATTCCTCCAGGTTAGTCTGTATTCCTCCAGTTTAGTCTGTGTTCCTCCAGGTTAGTCTTTGTTCCTCCAGGTTAGTCTGTATTCCTCCAGGTTAGTCTGTATTCCTCCAGGTTAGTCTGTATTCCTCCAGGTTAGTCTGTGTTCCTCCAGGTTAGTCTGTATTCCTCCAGGTTAGTCTGTATTCCTCCAGGTTAGTCTGTATTCCTCCAGGTTAGTCTGTATTCCTCCAGGTTAGTCTGTGTTCCTCCAGGTTAGTCTGTATTCCTCCAGGTTAGTCTGTATTCCTCCAGGTTAGTCTGTATTCCTCCAGGTTAGTCTGTGTTCCTCCAGGTTAGTCCGTATTCCTCCAGGTTAGTCTGTATTCCTCCAGGTTAGTCTGTGTTCCTCCAGGTTAGTCTGTATTCCTCCAGGTTAGTCTGTATTCCTCCAGGTGAGTCTGTATATTCTGTATTCCTCCAGGTTAGTCTGTATTCCTCCAGGTTAGTCTGTATTCCTCCAGGTTAGTCTGTATTCCTCCAGGTTAGTCTGTATTCCTCCAGGTTAGTCTGTGTTCCTCCAGGTTAGTCTGTGTTCCTCCAGGTTAGTCTGTATTCCTCCAGGTTAGTCTGTGTTCCTCCAGGTTAGTCTGTATTCCTCCAGGTTAGTCTGTCTTCCTCCAGGTTAGTCTGTATTCCTCCAGGTTAGTCTGTGTTCCTCCAGGTTAGTCTGTGTTCCTCCAGGTTAGTCTGTATTCCTCCAGGTTAGTCTGTATTCCTCCAGGTTAGTCTGTGTTCCTCCAGGTTAGTCTGTATTCCTCCAGGTTAGTCTGTGTTCCTCCAGGTTAGTCTGTGTTCCTCCAGGTTAGTCTGTGTTCCTCCAGGTTAGTCTGTGTTCCTCCAGGTTAGTCTGTGTTCCTCCAGGTTAGTCTGTATTCCTCCAGGTTAGTCTGTATTCCTCCAGGTTAGTCTGTGTTCCTCCAGGTTAGTCTGTATTCCTCCAGGTTAGTCTGTATTCCTCCAGGTTAGTCTGTGTTCCTCCAGGTTAGTCTGTATTCCTCCAGGTTAGTCTGTATATTCTGTGTTCCTCCAGGTTAGTCTGTGTTCCTCCAGGTTAGTCTGTGTTCCTCCAGGTTAGTCTGTGTTCCTCCAGGTTAGTCTGTATTCCTCCAGGTTAGTCTGTATTCCTCCAGGTTAGTCTGTGTTCCTCCAGGTTAGTCTGTGTTCCTCCAGGTTAGTCTGTGTTCCTCCAGGTTATTCTGTATTCCTCCAGGTTAGTCTGTGTTCCTCCAGGTTAGTCTGTATTCCTCCAGGTTAGTCTGTATTCCTCCAGGTTAGTCTGTATTCCTCCAGGTTAGTCTGTGTTCCTCCAGGTTAGTCTGTATTCCTCCAGGTTAGTCTGTATTCCTCCAGGTTAGTCTGTGTTCCTCCAGGTTAGTCTGTGTTCCTCCAGGTTAGTCTGTATTCCTCCAGGTTAGTCTGTATTCCTCCAGGTTAGTCTGTATTCCTCCAGGTTAGTCTGTATTCCTCCAGGTTAGTCTGTATTCCTCCAGGTTAGTCTGTATTCCTCCAGGTTAGTCTGTATTCCTCCAGGTTAGTCTGTATTCCTCCAGGTTAGTCTGTATTCCTCCAGGTTAGTCTGTATTCCTCCAGGTTAGTCTGTATTCCTCCAGGTTAGTCTGTGTTCCTCCAGGTTAGTCTGTATTCCTCCAGGTTAGTCTGTGTTCCTCCAGGTTAGTCTGTATTCCTCCAGGTTAGTCTGTATTCCTCCAGGTTAGTCTGTGTTCCTCCAGGTTAGTCTGTATTCCTCCAGGTTAGTCTGTATTCCTCCAGGTTAGTCTGTATTCCTCCAGGTTAGTCTGTATTCCTCCAGGTTAGTCTGTATTCCTCCAGGTTAGTCTGTGTTCCTCCAGGTTAGTCTGTATTCCTCCAGGTTAGTCTGTATTCCTCCAGGTTAGTCTGATTTCCTCCAGGTTAGTCTGTATTCCTCCAGGTTAGTCTGATTTCCTCCAGGTTAGTCTGTGTTCCTCCAGGTTAGTCTGTGTTCCTCCAGGTTAGTCTGTGTTCCTCCAGGTTAGTCTGTGTTCCTCCAGGTTAGTCTGTATTCCTCCAGGTTAGTCTGTATTCCTCCAGGTTAGTCTGTATTCCTCCAGGTTAGTCTGTGTTCCTCCAGGTTAGTCTGTATTCCTCCAGGTTAGTCTGTATTCCTCCAGGTTAGTCTGTATTCCTCCAGGTTAGTCTGTGTTCCTCCAGGTTAGTCTGTATTCCTCCAGGTTAGTCTGTATTCCTCCAGGTTAGTCTGTATTCCTCCAGGTTAGTCTGTATTCCTCCAGGTTAGTCTGTGTTCCTCCAGGTTAGTCTGTATTCCTCCAGGTTAGTCTGTATTCCTCCAGGTTAGTCAGGTTAGTCTGTTCCTCCAGGTTAGTCTGTATTCCTCCAGGTTAGTCTGTATTCCTCCAGGTTAGTCTGTATTCCTCCAGGTTAGTCTGTATTCCTCCAGGTTAGTCTGTATTCCTCCAGGTTAGTCTGATTTCCTCCAGGTTAGTCTGTATTCCTCCAGGTTAGTCTGTATTCCTCCAGGTTAGTCTGTATTCCTCCAGGTTAGTCTGATTTCCTCCAGGTTAGTCTGTATTCCTCCAGGTTAGTCTGTATTCCTCCAGGTTAGTCTGTGTTCCTCCAGGTTAGTCTGTATTCCTCCAGGTTAGTCTGTGTTCCTCCAGGTTAGTCTGTGTTCCTCCAGGTTAGTCTGTATTCCTCCAGGTTAGTCTGTATTCCTCCAGGTTAGTCTGTGTTCCTCCAGGTTAGTCTGTATTCCTCCAGGTTAGTCTGTGTTCCTCCAGGTTAGTCTGTATTCCTCCAGGTTAGTCTGTGTTCCTCCAGGTTAGTCTGTGTTCCTCCAGGTTAGTCTGTGTTCCTCCAGGTTAGTCTGTATTCCTCCAGGTTAGTCTGTGTTCCTCCAGGTTAGTCTGTGTTCCTCCAGGTTAGTCTGTATTCCTCCAGGTTAGTCTGTGTTCCTCCAGGTTAGTCTGTATTCCTCCAGGTTAGTCTGTATTCCTCCAGGTTAGTCTGTATTCCTCCAGGTTAGTCTGTATTCCTCCAGGTTAGTCTGTATTCCTCCAGGTTAGTCTGTATTCCTCCAGGTTAGTCTGTGTTCCTCCAGGTTAGTCTGTATTCCTCCAGGTTAGTCTGTATTCCTCCAGGTTAGTCTGTATTCCTCCAGGTTAGTCTGTATTCCTCCAGGTTAGTCTGTATTCCTCCAGGTTAGTCTGTATTCCTCCAGGTTAGTCTGTATTCCTCCAGGTTAGTCTGTATTCCTCCAGGTTAGTCTGTATTCCTCCAGTTTAGTCTGTGTTCCTCCAGGTTAGTCTTTGTTCCTCCAGGTTAGTCTGTATTCCTCCAGGTTAGTCTGTATTCCTCCAGGTTAGTCTGTATTCCTCCAGGTTAGTCTGTGTTCCTCCAGGTTAGTCTGTATTCCTCCAGGTTAGTCTGTATTCCTCCAGGTTAGTCTGTATTCCTCCAGGTTAGTCTGTATTCCTCCAGGTTAGTCTGTGTTCCTCCAGGTTAGTCTGTATTCCTCCAGGTTAGTCTGTATTCCTCCAGGTTAGTCTGTATTCCTCCAGGTTAGTCTGTGTTCCTCCAGGTTAGTCCGTATTCCTCCAGGTTAGTCTGTATTCCTCCAGGTTAGTCTGTGTTCCTCCAGGTTAGTCTGTATTCCTCCAGGTTAGTCTGTATTCCTCCAGGTGAGTCTGTATATTCTGTATTCCTCCAGGTTAGTCTGTATTCCTCCAGGTTAGTCTGTATTCCTCCAGGTTAGTCTGTATTCCTCCAGGTTAGTCTGTGTTCCTCCAGGTTAGTCTGTGTTCCTCCAGGTTAGTCTGTATTCCTCCAGGTTAGTCTGTGTTCCTCCAGGTTAGTCTGTATTCCTCCAGGTTAGTCTGTCTTCCTCCAGGTTAGTCTGTATTCCTCCAGGTTAGTCTGTGTTCCTCCAGGTTAGTCTGTGTTCCTCCAGGTTAGTCTGTATTCCTCCAGGTTAGTCTGTATTCCTCCAGGTTAGTCTGTGTTCCTCCAGGTTAGTCTGTATTCCTCCAGGTTAGTCTGTGTTCCTCCAGGTTAGTCTGTGTTCCTCCAGGTTAGTCTGTGTTCCTCCAGGTTAGTCTGTGTTCCTCCAGGTTAGTCTGTGTTCCTCCAGGTTAGTCTGTATTCCTCCAGGTTAGTCTGTATTCCTCCAGGTTAGTCTGTGTTCCTCCAGGTTAGTCTGTATTCCTCCAGGTTAGTCTGTATTCCTCCAGGTTAGTCTGTGTTCCTCCAGGTTAGTCTGTATTCCTCCAGGTTAGTCTGTATATTCTGTGTTCCTCCAGGTTAGTCTGTGTTCCTCCAGGTTAGTCTGTGTTCCTCCAGGTTAGTCTGTGTTCCTCCAGGTTAGTCTGTATTCCTCCAGGTTAGTCTGTATTCCTCCAGGTTAGTCTGTGTTCCTCCAGG
Source organism: Oncorhynchus kisutch (assembly GCF_002021735.2). Classification (NCBI taxonomy): domain Eukaryota; kingdom Metazoa; phylum Chordata; class Actinopteri; order Salmoniformes; family Salmonidae; genus Oncorhynchus; species Oncorhynchus kisutch. The sequence goes on from NW_022263117.1 coordinate 19,970, forward strand.
TTAGTCTGTGTTCCTCCAGGTTAGTCTGTGTTCCTCCAGGTTATTCTGTATTCCTCCAGGTTAGTCTGTGTTCCTCCAGGTTAGTCTGTATTCCTCCAGGTTAGTCTGTATTCCTCCAGGTTAGTCTGTATTCCTCCAGGTTAGTCTGTGTTCCTCCAGGTTAGTCTGTATTCCTCCAGGTTAGTCTGTATTCCTCCAGGTTAGTCTGTGTTCCTCCAGGTTAGTCTGTGTTCCTCCAGGTTAGTCTGTATTCCTCCAGGTTAGTCTGTATTCATCCAGGTTAGTCTGTATTCCTCCAGGTTAGTCTGTATTCCTCCAGGTTAGTCTGTATTCCTCCAGGTTAGTCTGTATTCCTCCAGGTTAGTCTGTATTCCTCCAGGTTAGTCTGTATTCCTCCAGGTTAGTCTGTATTCCTCCAGGTTAGTCTGTGTTCCTCCAGGTTAGTCTGTATTCCTCCAGGTTAGTCTGTGTTCCTCCAGGTTAGTCTGTATTCCTCCAGGTTAGTCTGTATTCCTCCAGGTTAGTCTGTGTTCCTCCAGGTTAGTCTGTATTCCTCCAGGTTAGTCTGATTTCCTCCAGGTTAGTCTGTATTCCTCCAGGTTAGTCTGTATTCCTCCAGGTTAGTCTGTATTCCTCCAGGTTAGTCTGTGTTCCTCCAGGTTAGTCTGTATTCCTCCAGGTTAGTCTGTATTCCTCCAGGTTAGTCTGATTTCCTCCAGGTTAGTCTGTATTCCTCCAGGTTAGTCTGATTTCCTCCAGGTTAGTCTGTGTTCCTCCAGGTTAGTCTGTGTTCCTCCAGGTTAGTCTGTGTTCCTCCAGGTTAGTCTGTGTTCCTCCAGGTTAGTCTGTATTCCTCCAGGTTAGTCTGTATTCCTCCAGGTTAGTCTGTATTCCTCCAGGTTAGTCTGTGTTCCTCCAGGTTAGTCTGTATTCCTCCAGGTTAGTCTGTATTCCTCCAGGTTAGTCTGTATTCCTCCAGGTTAGTCTGTGTTCCTCCAGGTTAGTCTGTATTCCTCCAGGTTAGTCTGTATTCCTCCAGGTTAGTCTGTATTCCTCCAGGTTAGTCTGTATTCCTCCAGGTTAGTCTGTGTTCCTCCAGGTTAGTCTGTATTCCTCCAGGTTAGTCTGTATTCCTCCAGGTTAGTCTGTGTTCCTCCAGGTTAGTCTGTATTCCTCCAGGTTAGTCTGTATTCCTCCAGGTTAGTCTGTATTCCTCCAGGTTAGTCTGTATTCCTCCAGGTTAGTCTGTATTCCTCCAGGTTAGTCTGATTTCCTCCAGGTTAGTCTGTATTCCTCCAGGTTAGTCTGTATTCCTCCAGGTTAGTCTGTATTCCTCCAGGTTAGTCTGATTTCCTCCAGGTTAGTCTGTATTCCTCCAGGTTAGTCTGTATTCCTCCAGGTTAGTCTGTGTTCCTCCAGGTTAGTCTGTATTCCTCCAGGTTTAGTCTGTGTTCCTCCAGGTTAGTCTGTGTTCCTCCAGGTTAGTCTGTATTCCTCCAGGTTAGTCTGTATTCCTCCAGGTTAGTCATGTGTTCCTCCAGGTTAGTCATGTTTCCTCCAGGTTAGTCTGTTTTCTCCAGGTTAGTCTGTATTCCTCCAGGTTAGTCTGTGTTCCTCCAGGTTAGTCTGTGTTCCTCCAGGTTAAGTCTGTGTTCCTCCAGGTTAGTCTGTATTCCTCCAGGTTAGTCTGTGTTCCTCCAGGTTAGTCTGTGTTCCTCCAGGTTAGTCTGTGTCTCCAGGTTAGTCTGTGTTCCTCCAGGTTTAGTCTGTGTTCCTCCAGGTTAGTCTGTGTTCCTCCAGGTTAGTCTGTATTCCTCCAGGTTAGTCTGTATTCCTCCAGGTTAGTCTGTGTTCCTCCAGGTTAGTCTGTGTTCCTCCAGGTTAGTCTGTGTTCCTCAGGTTAGTCTGTGTTCCTCCAGGTTAGTCTGTGTTCCTCCAGGTTAGTCTGTGTTCCTCCAGGTTAGTCTGTATTCCTCCAGGTTAGTCTGTGTTCCTCCAGGTTAGTCCTGTGTTCCTCCAGGTTAGTCTGTGTTCCTCCAGGTTATCTGTATTCCTTCGTATTCCTCCAGGTCTTTATTTTTAATATAACCTTTATTTCATTATTTTGCAAGAAAAGTATCGGGATTTGAATATTAACAGTTGAATATTCAGTGATGTAATATAGACATTTATCCATTTTATCCTGTGACCTGTGACCTGTGACCTGACATGTGATATACCTGAGAAGTTTATTTAAACCCCCTGTCAAACTCTGGGTATGTTTCTGATCGCCAGCAGCATTAAACCTGGGTGGGAAACATGATTTACATCTTGTTGTTACAATGAATCCCTGGTGTTGTCTAACCAATAACCTCACTGTAATGGTAATGAGACTGGCTTTGAGTCTCAAATGGTACCCTATTCTCTACGTAGTGCACTACTTCTGACCAGGGCCCATTGGGGAATAGGGGGACTTTTACCAAGCAGCCTTGGTACAGCTAACAGAGACTATTTCATTTCTTTGACAAGCTCCCTCCTTCCCTCCCCGGTTCCTTCATTTGAGAAAGTGAGTACTCTAGTTAACGGTGAGCCTCTGGGGCAAATAGCTGCCGTACCAATATATCTGTGAGGGTGCAGTGATGAAAACTGTGGATGCCATTCTTCTGCCTCCTCCTCTTCATCTCCTCCTTCTCCTTCTCTTTCTCCTTCTCCTCTCATCTCCTCTCCTCTCTTCTCCTCTCCATCCTCCTCCTGCCCTCCTCCTCTCCATCCTCCCCCTCCCCTCCTCCTCTTCTCCTCCTCCCCTCCTCATCCCCTCCTCCTCTCCATCCTCCTCCTCCCCTCCTCCTCTTCTCCTCCTCTCCATCCTCCTCCTCTTCTCTCCATCCTCCTCCTCTCCTCCTCCTCCTCTCTTCTCCTCCTCCTCCTCCCCTCCTCATCCCCTCCTCCTCTCCATCCTCCTCCTCCCCTCCTCCTCTTCTCCTCCTCTCCATCCTCCTCCTCCCCTCCTCTTCTCTCCATCCTCCTCTCCTCCTCCTCCTCTCTTCTCCTCCTCCTCCTCCTCCTCTCTTCTCCTCCTCCTCCTCCTCCTCCTCCTCCTCCTCCTCCTCCTCCTCCTCTCTTCTCCTCCTCTCCTCCTCCTCCTTCCCCTCTCTTCTCCTCTCCATCCTCCTCCTCCCCTTCTCTTCTCCATCCTCCTCCTCCCCTTCTCTTCTCCATCCTCCTCCTCCCCTTCTTCTCCTCTCCTCCTCCTTCTCCTCTCTTCTCCTCCTCCCCTCCTCCTCTTCTCCTCCTCTCCATCCTCCTCCTCCCCTCCTCTTCTCTCCATCCTCCTCCTCTCCTCCTCCTCCTCCTCCTCCTCCTCCTCCTCCTCCTCCTCCTCCTCCTCCTCCTCCTCCTCCTCCTCTCTTCTCCTCCTCTCTTCTCCTCCTCCTCTCCTCCTCCTCCTTCCCCTCTCTTCTCCTCTCCATCCTCCTCCTCCCCTTCTCCTCTCCATCCTCCTCCTCCCCTTCTCTTCTCCATCCTCCTCCTCCCCTTCTCTTCTCTTCTCCATCCTCCTCCTCCCTTCTTCTCCTCTCCTCCTTCCTTCTCCTCTCTTCTCCTCTCCCTCCTCCTCTTCTCCTCCTCTCCATCCTCCTCCTCCCCTTCTCCTCTCCATCCTCCTCCTCCCCTTCTCTTCTCCATCCTCCTCCTCCCCTTCTTCTCCTCTCCATCCTCCTCCTCCCCTTCTTCTCCTCTCCATCCTCCTCCTCCCCTTCTTCTCTCTCTCCATCCTCCTCCTCCCCTTCTCTCCTCTCCATCCTCCTCCTCCCCTTCTTCTCTCCATCCTCCTCCTCCCCTTCTCCTCTCCATCCTCCTCCTCCCCTTCTCTTCTCCATCCTCCTCCTCCCCTTCTTCTCCTCTTCCATCCTCCTCCTCCCCTTCTTCTCTCCATCCTCCTCCTCCCCTTCTCCTCTCCATCCTCCTCCTCCCTTCTTCTCTTCTCCATCCTCCTCCTCCCCCTCTCCTCTCCATCCTCCTCCTCCCCTTCTCCTCTCCATTCCTCTTCTCTCCCTTCCTTTCCTCCCCTTCTCCTCCCATCCTCCTCCTCCCCTTCTTCTCTCCATCCTCCTCCTCCCCTTCTTCCTCTCCATCCTCCTCCTCCCCTTCTCCTCTCCATCCTCCTCTCCCCTTCGCTCTCCATCTCCTCTCCCCTTCTTCTCCTCTCCATCCTCCTCCTCCCCTTCTTCTCCTCTCCATCCTCCTCCTCCCCTTCTTCTCCTCTCCATCCTCCCTCCTCCCTTCTCCTCTCCATCCTCCTCCTCCCCTTCTCCTTCTCCATCCTCCTCCTCCCCTTCTTCTCCTCTCCATCCTCCTCCTCCCCTCTTCTCCTCTCCATCCTCCTCCTCCCCTTCTTCTCCTCTCCATCCTCCTCCTCCCCTTCTCTTCTCCATCCTCCTCCTCCTCTTCTCCTCCCCTCCTTCTTCTTCTCCTCTCTCCTCCTCCTCCTCCTCCTCCTCCTCCTCCTCCTCCTCCTCCTCCTCCTCCTCCTCCTCCTCCTCCTCCCCCTGGCTGTGGTGTACACATAGGGAATAGGGTTGCCATTTGGGACTCTACCCAGGTAATTTAGTGACACAGCTCTGTTAGGGCATAGTGCAATATCCTCATCATATGTTGTTGAAATTTCACCCAGCAGAAATCATTTGGCTGTGTGACATAAGTGTGTGTGTTTGGGGGGGGGGGGGGGGGGGGGGAAGAGCTGTGAGTGGAGAGAGAGGGGGAGGGGGAGAGAAAGAGATAGAGAGACAGAGATAGAGAGAAAGAGATAGAGAGAAAGAGATAGAGAGGAAGAGATAGAGAGACAGAGATAGAGAGACAGAGATAGAGAGACAGAGATAGAGAGACAGAGATAGAGAGACAGAGATAGAGAGAAAGATATAGAGAGACAGAGAAAGAGATAGAGAGGAAGAGATAGAGAGACAGAGGTAGAGAGACAGAGATAGAGAGAGATAGAGAGACAGAGATAGAGAGAGATAGAGAGGAAGAGATAGAGAGGAAGAGATAGAGAGAGAG
>NW_022263117.1:27500-57500 GCF_002021735.2 Oncorhynchus kisutch
ACAGACAGGGATCTCAACAGGATAAACAGTCTTTAGACCAGAGGACCATTGGACTGGAACATGTGTCCCAAACAGACAGGGATCTCAACAGGATAAACAGTCTTTTGACCAGAGACCTGTTGCCCCTGTAGTGCACTATGTAGGGAATAGGGTTGCATTTAGGACACATATTTTAGTCTTTCTAGAGAGGGAGATAGCTCCTCATCAACAGTAGTCTGGAATGAGTCCCAAATGGTACCCTACGTAGTGCACTACTTTTGACCAGGTCCCATAGGGCCCCATAGGGCTGTGGTCAAAAGTAGTGCACTACATAGTGAATATCACGCCTCCTTTTATAAAGCTACAGCATCGATACGGCCGTCTAGGGATCTGGGGGTTGGTCTACAGCCGTCTAGGGGCTGGGGGTTGGTCTACAGCCGTCTAGGGGCTGGGGGTTGGTCTACAGCCGTCTAGGGGCTGGGGTTGGTCTACAGCCCTCTAGGAATCTGGGGGTTGGTCTACAGCCGTCTAGGGGCTGGGGGTTGGTCTACAGCCGTCTAGGGGCTGGGGGTTGGTCTACAGCCGTCAACGGATCTGGGGGTTGGTCTACAGCCGGCTGGGGGCTGGGAGTTAGTCTACAGCCCTCTAGGGATCTGGGGGTTGGTCTACAGCCGTCTAGGGGCTGGGGGTTGGTCGACAGCCGTCTAGGGATCTGGGGGTAGGTCTACAGCCGTCTAGGGATCTGGGGGTTGGTCTACAGCCGTCTAGGGGCTGGGGGTTGGTCTACAGCCGTCTAGGGGCTGGGGTTGGTCTACAGCCCTCTATGGATCTGGGGGTTGGTCTACAGCTGTCTAGGGATCTGGGGGTTGGTCTACAGCCGGCTGGGGGCTGGGAGTTAGTCTACAGCCCTCTAGGGATCTGGGGGTTGGTCTACAGCCATCTAGGGGCTGGGGGTTGGTCTACAGCCCTCTAGGGATCTGGGGGTTGGTCTACAGCCGTCTAGGGATCTGGGGGTTGGTCTACAGCCTTCTAGGGGCTGGGGGTTGGTCTACAGCCATCTGGGGGCTGGGGGTTGGTCTACAGCCGTCTAGGGGCTGGGGGTTGGTCTACAGCCGTCTAGGGGCTGGGGGTTGGTCTACAGCCGTCTAGGGGCTGGGGGTTGGTCTACAGCCGTCTAGAGATCTGGGGGTTGGTCTACAGCTGGCTGGGGATCTGAGGGTTGGTCTACAGCCGTCTAGGCGCTGGGGGTTGGTCTACAGCCCTCTAGGGATCTGGGGGTTGGTCTACAGCCGTCTAGGGATCTGGGGGTTGGTCTACAGCCGTCTAGGGATCGGGGGGTTGGTCTACAGCCGTCTAGGGGCTGGGGGTTGGTCTACAGCCGTCTAGGGTTCTGGGGGTTGGTCTACAGCCGTCTAGGGTTCTGGGGGTTGGTCTACAGCCGTCTAGGGTTCTGGGGGTTGGTCTACAGCCGTCTAGGGGCTGGGGGTTGGTCTACAGCCGTCTAGGGGCTGGGGGTTGGTCTACAGCCGTCTAGGGATCTGGGGGTTGGTCTACAGCCGTCTAGGGGCTGGGGGTTGGTCTACAGCCGTCTAGGGGCTGGGGGTTGGTCTACAGCCGTCTAGAGATCTGGGGTTTGGTCTACAGCCGTCTAGGGGCTGGGGGTTGGTCTACAGCCCTCTAGGGATCTGGGGGTTGGTCTACAGCCGTCTAGGGGCTGGGGGTTGGTCTACAGCCGTCTAGGGGCTGGGGGTTGGTCTACAGCCGTCTAGGGGCTGGGGGTTGGTCTACAGCCGTCTAGAGATCTGGGGGTTGGTCTACAGCCGTCTAGGGGCTAGGGGTTGGTCTACAGCCGTCTAGGGATCTGGGGGTTGGTCTACAGCCGTCTAGGGGCTGGGGGTTGGTCTACAGCCGTCTAGGGATCTGGGGGTTGGTCTACAGCCGTCTAGGGATCTGGGGGTTGGTCTACAGCCGTCTAGGGGTTGATGCTTATGTAAATGATGCTTATGTAAACTTATGTAAACCTGTCTCACATTCTCTCCCTCGCTCCCTCTCTCTCTTTATCTCTCTCTTTTGATACTGTTAACCATGAGGTTCTCATCATAAAATTGTCCAAGTTAAACTTTTCCCCCTATGCCTTGCGATGGATGAAATCGTACCTTGAAGGCAGAACTCAGTGTGTCAGAGTGAGCAGTGAGCTGTCGCCCACTCTCAGCTATGATGTGGGCGTGCCCCAAGGGTCAATACTGGGGCCCCTCCTGTTCAGCCTGTACATTAATGATCTGTCTTCTGTCTGTACTGGGTCTGTAGTTCAGCCTGTACATTAATGATCTGTCTTCTGTCTGTACTGGGTCTGTAGTTCAGCCTGTACATAAATGACCTGCCTTCTGTCTGTAGTTCAGCCTGTACATTAATGATCTGTCTTCTGTCTGTACTGGGTCTGTAGTTCAGCCTGTACATAAATGATCTGTCTTCTGTCTGTACTGGGTCTGTAGTTCAGCCTGTACATTAATGACCTGTCTTCTGTCTGTACTGTAGTTCAGCCTGTACATTAATGATCTGTCTTCTGTCTGTACTGGGTCTGTAGTTCAGCCTGTACATTAATGACCTGCCTTCTGTCTGTACTGGGTCTGTAGTTCAGATGATACAGTGATATATGTGCAAAGAGCAAACAACAAGCTGCACCAGAACTCAGTACTGTAACGGTCCAGGTTACATAGTGACTCAGTGACTCACTACTGTAATGGTCCAGGTTACATAGTGACTCACTACTGTAATGGTCCAGGTTACATAGTGACTCAGTGACTCACTACTGTAATGGTCCAGGTTACATAGTGACTCACTACTGTAATGGTCCAGGTTACATAGTGACTCAGTGACTCACTACTGTAATGGTCCAGGTTACAAAGTGACTCAGTGACTAACTACTGTAACGGTCCAGGTTGCATAGTGACTCACTACTGTAATGGTCCAGGTTACAAAGTGACTCAGTGACTCACTACTGTAATGGTCCAGGTTACAAAGTGACTCAGTGACTCACTACTGTAACGGTCCAGGTTACAAAGTGGCTCAGTGACTCACTACTGTAATGGTCCAGGATACAAAGTGACTCAGTGACTCACTACTGTAATGGTCCAGGTTACAAAGTGACTCACTACTGTAATGGTCCAGGTTACATAGTGACTCACTACTGTAATGGTCCAGGTTACAAAGTGGCTCACTACTGTAATGGTCCAGGTTACATAGTAACTCACTACTGTAATGGTCCAGGTTACATAGTAACTCACTACTGTAATGGTCCAGGTTACATAGTGACTCAGTGATTTACTACTGTAATGGTCCAGGTTACATAGTAACTCACTACTGTAATGGTTCAGGTTACATAGTAACTCACTACTGTAATGGTCCAGGTTACATAGTGACTCAGTGATTTACTACTGTAACGGTCCAGGTTACAAAGTGACTCACTACTGTAATGGTCCAGGTTACAAAGTGACTCACTACTGTAATGGTCCAGGTTACAAAGTGACTCACTACTGTAATGGTCCAGGTTACAAAGTGACTCACTACTGTAATGGTCCAGGTTACAAAGTGACTCACTACTGTAATGGTCCAGGTTACATAGTGACTCACTACTGTAATGGTCCAGGTTACATAGTGACTCACTACTGTAATGGTCTAGGTCACATAGTGACTCACTACTGTAATGGTCCAGGTTACAAAGTGACTCAGTGACTCACTACTGTAATGGTCCAGGTTACAAAGTGACTCAGTGACTCTGTGTGTCAGGGTAGAAGCTCCAGCTGGTATCTGATGCTACTGAACCAGATGTCTATGTGTCAGGGTAGAAGCTCCAGGTGGTATCTGATGCTACTGAGCCAGATGTCTATGTGTCAGGGTAGAAGCTCCAGGTGGTATCTGATTTTAAGTACCTTGGCATCATACTTGATTCCAACCTCTCTTATAAAAAGCAGGTGAAAAAGGTAATTCAAATAACCAAATTCAACCTAGCTAATTTCCGATTTATACGAAATTGTTTGACTACAGAGGTAGCAAAACTGTACTTCAAATCTATGATACTCCCCCACTTAACATACTGCTTGACTAGTTGGGCCCAAGCTTGCTGTACAACATTAAAACCTATTCAGTCTGTCTACAAACAGGCTCTCAAAGTGCTTGATAGGAAGCCCAATAGCCATCATCACTGTTACATCCTTAGAAAGCATGATCTCCTGAGTTGGGAAACTCTTGTGCAATACACCGACGCATGTCTTGTATTCAAGATCCTATAAATGGCCTGGCTCCTCCCCCTCCACTCTGTACTTTTGTTAAACAGAAAACCCAAACATATGGCAACAGATCCACAAGGTCTGCCATGAGAGGTGACTGTATAGTTCCCTTATTAAGGAAAAGCACCTTTAGTAAATCTGCTTTCTCTATGAGAGCTTCCCATGTCTGGAATACACTGCCATCAGACACACATAACTGCACCACATATCACACTTCCACCATAAAAACATGAAGCTCAAGGCCAGTCAGATGTGTGAACATGGTCCCTAGCTGTGTGTTGCCACTTTCCATGTTGTCTGTAGGTGCGGAAACACTTTGTTGCTTTTATAGATTTTGTCTTGCTGCTTTTTGTTCTATGTTGCTCTGTCTGTATGCTACGTCTTGCTTGTTCTCTGTTGCTCTGTCTGTATGCTACGTCTTGCTTGTTCTATGTTGCTTGTTCTATGTTGCTCTGTCTGTATGCTACGTCTTGCTTGTTCTCTGTTGCTCTGTCTGTATGCTACGTCTTGCTTGTTCTATGTTGCTCTGTCTGTATGCTATGTCTTGCTTGTTCTATGTTGCTTGTTCTATGTTGCTCTGTCTGTATGCTATGTCTTGCTTGTTCCATGTTGCTCTGTCTGTATGCTACGTCTTGCTTGTTCTATGTTGCTCTGTCTGTATGCTATGTCTTGCTTGTTCTATGTTGCTTGTTCTATGTTGCTCTGTCTGTATGCTATGTCTTGCTTGTTCCATGTTGCTCTGTCTGTATGCTACGTCTTGCTTGTCCTATGTTGCTTGTTCTATGTTGTTCTGTCTGTATGCTACGTCTTGTCTGTCCTATGTTGCTTGTTCTATGTTGCTCTGTCTGTATGCTATGTCTTGCTTGTTCTATGTTGTTCTGTCTGTATGCTACGTCTTGCTTGTCCTATGTTGCTCTGCGTGTGCTACGTCTTGTCTGTCCTATGTTGCTCTGCGTGTGCTACGTCTTGTCTGTCCTATGTTGCTTGTCCTATGTTGCTCTGTCTGTATGCTACGTCTTGTCTGTCCTATGTTGCTCTGCGTGTGCTACGTCTTGTCTGTTCTATGTTGCTCTGCGTGTGCTACGTCTTGTCTGTCCTATGTTGCTCTGCGTGTGCTACGTCTTGTCTGTCCTATGTTGCTCTGCTTGTGCTACGTCTTGTCTGTCCTATGTTGCTCTGCGTGTGCTACGTCTTGTCTGTCCTATGTTGCTCTGCGTGTGCTACGTCTTGTCTGTCCTATGTTGCTCTGCGTGTGCTACGTCTTGTCTGTCCTATGTTGCTCTGTCTGTATGCTACGTCTTGTCTGCCCTATGTTGCTCTGCGTGTGCTACGTCTTGTCTGTCCTATGTTGCTCTGCGTGTGCTACGTCTTGTCTGTCCTATGTTGCTCTGCGTGTGCTACGTCTTGTCTGTCCTATGTTGCTCTGCGTGTGCTACGTCTTGTCTGTCCTATGTTGCTCTGCGTGTGCTACGTCTTGTCTGTCCTATGTTGCTCTGCGTGTGCTACGTCTTGTCTGTCCTATGTTGCTCTGCGTGTGCTACGTCTTGTCTGTCCTATGTTGCTCTGCGTGTGCTACGTCTGTCCTATGTTGCTCTGCGTGTGCTACGTCTTGTCTGTCCTATGTTGCTCTGCGTGTGCTACGTCTTGTCTGTCCTATGTTGCTCTGCGTGTGCTACGTCTTGTCTGTCCTATGTTGCTCTGTCTGTATGCTACGTCTTGTCTGTCCTATGTTGCTCTGCGTGTGCTACGTCTTGTCTGTCCTATGTTGCTCTGCGTGTGCTACGTCTTGTCTGTCCTATGTTGCTCTGCGTGTGCTACGTCTTGTCTGTCCTATGTTGCTCTGTCTGTATGCTACGTCTTGTCTGTCCTATGTTGCTCTGCGTGTGCTACGTCTTGTCTGTCCTATGTTGCTCTGCGTGTGCTACGTCTTGTCTGTCCTATGTTGCTCTGCGTGTGCTACGTCTTGTCTGTCCTATGTTGCTCTGCGTGTGCTACGTCTTGTCTGTCCTATGTTGCTCTGCGTGTGCTACGTCTTGTCTGTCCTATGTTGCTCTGCGTGTGCTACGTCTTGTCTGTCCTATGTTGCTCTGCGTGTGCTACGTCTTGTCTGTCCTATGTTGCTCTGCGTGTGCTACGTCTTGTCTGTCCTATGTTGCTCTGCGTGTGCTACGTCTTGTCTGTCCTATGTTGCTCTGCGTGTGCTACGTCTGTCCTATGTTGCTCTGCGTGTGCTACGTTCTTGTCTGTCCTATGTTGCTCTGCGTGTGCTACGTCTTGTCTGTCCTATGTTGCTCTGGGTGTGCTACGTCTTGTCTGTCCTATGTTGCTCTGTCTGTATGCTACGTCTTGTCTGTCCTATGTTGCTCTGCGTGTGCTACGTCTTGTCTGTCCTATGTTGCTCTGCGTGTGCTACGTCTTGTCTGTCCTATGTTGCTCTGCGTGTGCTACGTCTTGTCTGTCCTATGTTGCTCTGCGTGTGCTACGTCTTGTCTGTCCTATGTTGCTCTGTCTGTATGCTACGTCTTGTCTGTCCTATGTTGCTCTGCGTGTGCTACGTCTTGTCTGTCCTATGTTGCTCTGCGTGTGCTACGTCTTGTCTGTCCTATGTTGCTCTGCGTGTGCTACGTCTTGTCTGTCCTATGTTGCTCTGCGTGTGCTACGTCTTGTCTGTCCTATGTTGCTCTGCGTGTGCTACGTCTTGTCTGTCCTATGTTGCTCTGCGTGTGCTACGTCTTGTCTGTCCTATGTTGCTCTGCGTGTGCTACGTCTTGTCTGTCCTATGTTGCTCTGCGTGTGCTACGTCTTGTCTGTCCTATGTTGCTCTGCGTGTGCTACGTCTTGTCTGTCCTATGTTGCTCTGCGTGTGCTACGTCTTGTCTGTCCTATGTTGCTCTGCGTGTGCTACGTCTTGTCTGTCCTATGTTGCTCTGCGTGTGCTACGTCTTGTCTGTCCTATGTTGCTCTGCGTGTGCTACGTCTGTCCTATGTTGCTCTGCGTGTGCTACGTCTTGTCTGTCCTATGTTGCTCTGCGTGTGCTACGTCTTGTCTGTCCTATGTTGCTCTGCGTGTGCTACGTCTTGTCTGTCCTATGTTGCTCTGTCTGTATGCTACGTCTTGTCTGTCCTATGTTGCTCTGCGTGTGCTACGTCTTGTCTGTCCTATGTTGCTCTGCGTGTGCTACGTCTTGTCTGTCCTATGTTGCTCTGCGTGTGCTACGTCTTGTCTGTCCTATGTTGCTCTGCGTGTGCTACGTCTTGTCTGTCCTATGTTGCTCTGTCTGTATGCTACGTCTTGTCTGTCCTATGTTGCTCTGCGTGTGCTACGTCTTGTCTGTCCTATGTTGCTCTGCGTGTGCTACGTCTTGTCTGTCCTATGTTGCTCTGCGTGTGCTACGTCTTGTCTGTCCTATGTTGCTCTGCGTGTGCTACGTCTTGTCTGTCCTATGTTGCTCTGCGTGTGCTACGTCTTGTCTGTCCTATGTTGCTCTGCGTGTGCTACGTCTTGTCTGTCCTATGTTGCTCTGCGTGTGCTACGTCTTGTCTGTCCTATGTTGCTCTGCGTGTGCTACGTCTTGTCTGTCCTATGTTGCTCTGCGTGTGCTACGTCTTGTCTGTCCTATGTTGCTCTGCGTGTGCTACGTCTGTCCTATGTTGCTCTGCGTGTGCTACGTCTTGTCTGTCCTATGTTGCTCTGCGTGTGCTACGTCTTGTCTGTCCTATGTTGCTCTGCGTGTGCTACGTCTTGTCTGTCCTATGTTGCTCTGTCTGTATGCTACGTCTTGTCTGTCCTATGTTGCTCTGCGTGTGCTACGTCTTGTCTGTCCTATGTTGCTCTGCGTGTGCTACGTCTTGTCTGTCCTATGTTGCTCTGCGTGTGCTACGTCTTGTCTGTCCTATGTTGCTCTGCGTGTGCTACGTCTTGTCTGTCCTATGTTGCTCTGTCTGTATGCTACGTCTTGTCTGTCCTATGTTGCTCTGCGTGTGCTACGTCTTGTCTGTCCTATGTTGCTCTGCGTGTGCTACGTCTTGTCTGTCCTATGTTGCTCTGCGTGTGCTACGTCTTGTCTGTCCTATGTTGCTCTGCGTGTGCTACGTCTTGTCTGTCCTATGTTGCTCTGCGTGTGCTACGTCTTGTCTGTCCTATGTTGCTCTGCGTGTGCTACGTCTTGTCTGTCCTATGTTGCTCTGCGTGTGCTACGTCTTGTCTGTCCTATGTTGCTCTGCGTGTGCTACGTCTTGTCTGTCCTATGTTGCTCTGCGTGTGCTACGTCTTGTCTGTCCTATGTTGCTCTGCGTGTGCTCACTGATCAATGATTGTCTGTATTGTTATTTGTAATTGTTTTTAATAACCTGCCCAGGACTGCGGTTGAAAATTAGCCGACTGGCTAAAACCGTCTCTTTTACTGAAACGTTGATTAATGTTCACTGTCCCTGTAAAAATAAAATAAAAGTAAACAACTCAAAAATGAAACTCAATAAACTCTCTCTTTTCTCTCCCTCCCTCTCTAGGTTTTGTGTGGGAGACAAGTTCTTCCTGAAGAACAATATGATCCTGTGTCAGACGGACTACGAGGAGGGGCTGATGAAGGAGGGATACGCCCCGCAGGTTCGCTAGCTACAGATGAAGAGAGGGGGGGGGGGGGGGGGGGGGGGGGGGCGGGGGTGATGGGATTGAGGAGAGCCATCCAATCAGACTGAAGGGAGGAGGAGGAGAGACATCCAATCAGACTGAAGGGAGGAGGAGGAGAGACATCCAATCAGACTGAAGGAAGGAAGGAGGAGAGACATCCAATCAGACTGAAGGAAGGAAGGAGGAGAGCCATCCAATCAGACTGAAGGAAGGAAGGAGGAGAGCCATCCAATCAGACTGAAGGGAGGAAGGAGGAGAGCCATCCAATCAGACTGAAGGAAGGAAGGAGGAGAGCCATCCAATCAGACTGAAGGAAGGAGGAAAGCCATCCAATCAGACACCAAAAGCACTACTACAACTCTCTCTCTCTCTCTCTCTCTCTCTCTCTCTCTCTTCCTCTCCAATGTCAGAGCCCTAACGTGTATATAACCAACCAACAACCAATGTTCAACCTGGAAGGGACCGTTTCCATAGAGACTGGCTGTTAGAGACTGGCCATAGAGACTAAGGGTTGTCAGAGGAGGAGGGGGGAGGGGAGGCCCTTACAAGGTCACAATGGACGACATGTACAAAAGGTGACTGTGTTTGTGTTCTGAAGGATGATGCCTCTTCCCAACAACCAAACACTGGCTCTACAATGATACCCCAATCCACCTTCGCCCTCCCCCCCCCCCCCAGAAAAAAGAGACACAAATACTCCCCAATGTCTATCCCCCCCTCCTATTCCTCTCTGAGGGACCATGGAAGAACCTAAACAATCAAGATCCCAGTGTCTGAAACCCATATGACTCAGTCTCCACTAGGGCCCAAGTGACTATCTGACCCGACCCGGGAAAAGGCAGGGAAGAGAGAACTACGGAGATACAGAGCGTCACCATCCGATCTCAGGTTGAATTCAACCACAATCCAACCATCGTGATCTCTTCAGCTCGGGACAGATCTCTCCGTGTTGTTTTATAGACTCTCATTTGGGACTCTCCTTGGAAGACTGACGATTATGGACTGTGGTCCTATGGAGTGGCTTGTAATTAGTGCGGGGGGGGGGGGGCTTGGATTTTTTTTTGTGGGAGTTCTCATGTTTTGTTAAGGCCTTGCCTGCTCTCTTGCCTGCTCTCACACTGGGTGGAGGGGGGGGGGGGGTTACAGGTGAGGGGGAGGTTCTTGGGGTATCGGGGGGGGGGGGGGGTTCAAGGGGTATCGGGGGGGTTCTAGGGGTATCTGGGGAGTAGTTCAAGGGGTATCTGGGGGGGGGGGTTCTAGGGGTTTCGGGGGGGGGAGTGGTTCAAGGGGTATCGTGGTGGGGGGGCGGGGTTCTAGGGGTATCGGGGGGGTGATGGGTGAGGGGGAGGTTCTAGGGGTATCGGGGGGGGGGGTTCTAGGGGTATCGGGGGGGGGGGTTCTAGGGGTATCGGGGGGGTGATGGGGGAGGGGGAGGTTCTAGGGGTATCGGGGGGGGTGATGGGGGAGGGGGAGGTTCTAGGGGTATCGGGGGGGGGGGGGGTTCTAGGGGTATCGGGGGGGTTACTTTTTGTAGACTGTATTTATTTCATTTATTTGATAAGCTTTCAGTGCTTTGACTATTGATCACCTGTTGTCCCAATTTTCATTAATGCGGAATGTCATTCTTCAACATGCTGATACTTGAATTCTTTCAATCACTATTAGTTTAATCACTGTTTTAACTCTCAGTCAGTTGTGACTAGATGGGAGTAGCCTGGCGCTTCCTCTTCTGGTACGTAGGCTGTACTGTCAGCTGGCGCAGATGCAAGTTGCCTTCAATGAAGACTTTGCTGGTCACATGGTCTGTGAGCGTTAGGTAATTGTTACTCCGAGGGGTTTCCTCAATGACACTCTATTTCGTATATGGAGCCCTGGTCTATAGTAGTGCACTATATAGGGAACATATGGAGCTCTGGCCAAAAGTAGTGCACTATATAGGGAATAGGGCTCTGGTCTAAAGTAGTGCACTATATAGGGAATAGGGCTCTGGTCTAAAGTAGTGCACTATATAGGGAATAGGGGTCTGGTCTAAAGTAGTGCACTAGATAGGGAATAGGGCTCTGGTCTAAAGTAGTGCACTTATATAGGGAATAGGGCTCTGGTCTAAAGTAGTGCACTATATAGGGAATAGGGCTCTCTGGTCTAAAGTAGTGCACTATATAGGGAATAGGGCTCTGGTCTATAGTAGTGTACTATATAGGGAAAAGGGCTCTGGTCTATAGTAGTGCACTACATAGGGAATAGGGCTCTGGTCTAAAGTAGTGTACTATATAGGGAATAGGGCTCTGGTCTAAAGTAGTGCACTATATAGGGAATAGGGCTCTGGTCTAAAGTAGTGCACTATATAGGGAATAGGGTGGCATTTAGGATGCAGGCTGGCTTTGAGGGACCGTGAACCTTCCTTCTCGGAAGGAAAATACCACATTGACCTAGCAGCTGAATTTAAATGATCAACTATCAATTAAGGGCCAACCATGCTGAAGCATCATTTACAAAGAAGGCAACAGTTAGCTAATGAACACAAACAACTCGAAGGGAGTAAGAAACAGAAAGATTCCTTCCTGCTTGCTATTGTATAAGGGTTTCTTGTGTCATCCAGCATGAGATGTTTATTTCCAGGAAGGACAACAACAACAACAACGCTTGTAAATAATGTATTGTAATAATTTTAAGCACAAATGTAATACAGTTTTATTGTGTTAACAATGTGTGCATTCAGTGTCTTCCTTTTTCTCTGCAAACTGTCATATAGCGCTCTGGAAAGAAATGCCCCTTGGTTACTATGATTCTATGATTCTATGATAAGATGATTCTATGATTCTATGATAAGATGATTCTATGATTCTATGATAAGATGATTCTATGATTCTATGATAAGATGATTCTATGATTCTATGATAAGATGATTCTATGATTCTATGGATTCTATGATAAGATTATACTATGATTCTATAGATTCTATGATTCTATGATTCTATGATCAGCTTCCCCTCCCCCAGTTCTAACCTTTCCATCAGTGGGGAAAATCTAGACTGACCCAAGATCAGCGGCACTCCATCATATTGCCACATGTGGCGTAGTCGGCAGGAATCGGGGACCGGACGATGGGAATAAATCATTTTATAGAAGTATATTGGTAAACAATATACACTATTGAGACAGTACCGGAATCAGAGGGGAGATGGATACGTGGGAGAAACGGAGAGGAGTGGTGGAGATGGGGGAAGAGTCTTTACATGGGATTGATGGGGGAAGAGTCTTTACATGGGATTGATGTGGAGATGGGGGAAGAGTCTTTACATGGGATTGATGTGGAGATGGGGATGGGGGATGAGTCTTTACATGGGATTGATGTGGAGATGGGGGAAGAGTCTTTACATGGGATTGATGTGGAGATGGGGGAAGAGTCTTTACATGGGATTGATGTGGAGATGGGGGATGAGTCTTTACATGGGATTGATGTGGAGATGGGGGAAGAGTCTTTACATGGGATTGATGTGGGGATGGGGGAAGAGTCTTTACATGGCATTGATGTGGAGATGGGGGAAGAGTCTTTACATGGGATTGATGTGGAGATGGGGGATGAGTCTTTACATGGGATTGATATGGAGATGGGGGAAGAGTCTTTACATGGGATTGATGTGGAGATGGGGGAAGAGTCTTTACATGGGATTGATGGGGGAAGAGTCTTTACATGGGATTGATGTGGAGATGGGGGAAGAGTCTTTACATGGGATTGATGTGGAGATGGGGGAAGAGTCTTTACATGGGATTGATGGGGGAAGAGTCTTTACAAGGGATTGATGTGGAGATGGGGGATGGGGGAAGAGTCGTTACATGGGATTGATGTGGAGATGGGGGAAGAGTCTTTACATGGGATTGATGTGGAGATGGGGGATGAGTCTTTACATGGGATTGATGTGGAGATGGGGGAAGAGTCTTTACATGGGATTGATGTGGAGGTGGGGGAAGAGTCTTTACAAGGGATTGATGTGGAGATGGGGGATGGGGGAAGAGTCTTTACATCGCCTTTTATAAGTGTCACACCCTGATCTGTTTCACCTGTCTTTGTGCATGTCTCCACCCCCTTCCAGGTGTCGCCCATCTTCCCCATTATCTCCTGTGTATTTATACCTGTTTTCTCCGTTTGTCTGTTGCCAGTTTGTCTTGTCAGTTCTTACCTGCGTACTCTCCCGCCTTCCTGTTTCTCTAGTTCTGTTTCCTAGATTTTCCCAGTTCTGAACATTCTGCCTGCCCTGACCCCGAGCCTGCCTGCCGTCCTGTACTTGCCTGACTCTGACCTGATTACGATCCTCTGTCTGCCCTGACCCCAAGCCTGCCTGACTCTGACCTGATTACGATCCTCTGCCTGCCCTGAACCCGAGCCTGCCCGACTCTGACCTTATCACGAACCTCTGCCTGCCCTGACCCCGAGCCTGCCTGACTCTGACCTTATCACGAACCTCTGCCTGCCCTGACCCCGAGCCTGCCTGACTCTGACCTTATCACGAACCTCTGCCTGCCCTGACCCCGAGCCTGCCTGACTCTGACCTTATCACGAACCTCTGCCTGCCCTGACCCCGAGCCTGCCCGACTCTGACCTTATCACGAACCTCTGCCTGCCCTGACCCCGAGCCTGCCTGACTCTGACCTTATCACAAACCTCTGCCTGCCCTGACCCCGAGCCTGCCTGACTCTGACCTTATCACAAACTTCTGCCTGCCCTGACCCCGAGCCTGCCTGACTCTGACCTTATCACTGTCTCAGCCTCCAGTATTTATGCTGCAGTAGTTTATGTGTCGGGGGGCTGGGGTCAGTTTGTTATATCTGGAGTACTTCTCCTGTCCTATTCGGTGTCCTGTGTGAATCTAAGTGTGCGTTCTCTAATTCTCTCCTTCTCTCTTTCTTTCTCTCTCTCGGAGGACCTGAGCCCTAGGACCATGCCCCAGGACTACCTGACATGATGACTCCTTGCTGTCCCCAGTCCACCTGGCCATGCTGCTGTTCCAGTTTCAACTGACCTGAGCCCTAGGACCATGCCCCAGGACTACCTGACATGATGACTCCTTGCTGTCCCCAGTCTACCTGGCCATGCTGCTGCTCCAGTTTCAACTTCCACCTGACTGTGCTGCTGCTCTAGTTTCAACTGTTCTGCCTTATTATTATTCGACCATGCTGGTCATTTATGAACATTGAACATCTTGACCATGTTCTGTTATAATCTCCACCCGGCACAGCCAGAAGAGGACTGGCCACCCCACATAGCCTGGTTCCTCTCTAGGTTTCTTCCTAGGTATTGGCCTTTCTAGGGAGTTTTTCCTAGCCACCGTGCTTCTCCACCTGCATTGCTTGCTGTTTGGGGTTTTAGGCTGGGTTTCTGTACAGCACTTTGAGATATCAGCTGATGTACGAAGGGCTATATAAATAAATTTGATTTGATTTGATTTGATTTGATCACGAACCTCTGCCTGCCCTGACCCCGAGCCTGCCTGACTCTGACCTTATCACGAACCTCTGCCTGCCCTGACCCCGAGCCTGCCCGACTCTGACCTTATCACGAACCTCTGCCTGCCCTGACCCCGAGCCTGCCTGACTCTGACCTTATCACAAACCTCTGCCTGCCCTGACCCCGAGCCTGCCTGACTCTGACCTTATCACGAACCTCTGCCTGCCCTGACCCCGAGCCTGCCTGACTCTGACCTTATCACGAACCTCTGCCTGCCCTGACCCCGAGCCTGCCTGACTCTGACCTTATCACAAACCTCTGCCTGCCCTGACCCCGAGCCTGCCTGACTCTGACCTTATCACAAACCTCTGCCTGCCCTGACCCCGAGCCTGCCTGACTCCGACCTTATCACAAACCTCTGCCTGCCCTGACCCCGAGCCTGCCTGTCTCTGACCTTATCACAAACCTCTGCCTGCTCTGACCCCGAGCCTGCCTGACTCTGACCTTATCACAAACCTCTGCCTGCCGTCGACCTGCCTTTAACTGCCCCGTGTTTCTAGTAAATAATCCGAGAACTGTACTATCTGTCTCCTGTGTCTCCATCTGGGTCACATCCTCGTGATAATAAGGCTATTATATACTTTACAGAACCATTTAGAAGGCTATTATATACTTTACAGAACCATTTAGAAGGCTATTATATACTTTACAGAACCATTTAGAAGGATAGTTTATACTTTACAGAACCATTTAGAAGGATATTATATACTTTACAGAACCATTTAGAAGGATAGTTTATACTTTACAGAACCATTTAGAAGGATATTATATACTTTATAAAGTAGAGGAGGTCTGTTTTCTAGGAAACTTCTTCATACTTTACATTCCATGTATAAGACCGTGGGGTTTACTGGGGATGTTCAGGTCATGTGGCTCTAACTCAAGGGCACAGCAGTAGATGCTCTGACACACACACAGACACACAGACACACACACACACACAGACACACACACACACACGCAGACACACACACACACACCCCACCCCACACCACACACACACACACGCAGACACACACACACGCAGACACACAGACACACAGACACACACACAAACTTTAGATGCAGATCAGCCTGGCAGCCCCTATAACAGAACATTTCCCTCTCTGTCCCATGACCCAAACCAACAGACCATGTTGTTGCTAGCTCTATGATATATGATTGATCTGAGGCTAACTCTATGATATATGATTGATCTGCAGCTAGCTCTATGATATATGATTGATCTGCAGCTAGCTCTATGATATATGATTGATCTGAGGCTAGCTCTATAATATATGATTGATCTGCAGCTAGCTCTATGATATATGATTGATCTGCAGCTAGCTCTATAATATATGATTGATCTGCAGCTAGCTCTATAATATATGATTGATCTGCAGCTAGCTCTATGATATATTGGGTTCCCGAGTGGCACAGCGGTCTAAGGCACTGCATCTCAGTGCTAGAGGCGTCACTACAGACCTTGGTTCAATTCCAGGCTGTATAACAACCGGCCGTGATTGGGAGTCCAATAGGGAGGCGCATAATTGGCCGAGCGTCGCCCAGGTTTGGGGTTTGGCCCGGGGTAGGTCATCATTGTAAATAATAATTTGTTCTTAGCTGACTTGCCTGGTTAAATAAAATAACAAATATGATTGATCTGCAACACAGTCTTTCTTTGTTGTCTTTCTCCTCTCCTTGTAAAAATGAATGTTTGGGAGTTCGTCATGCCAGGGTAGGTATATGTCATATCTTATTCTTCTTTTAAATCATTATTATCGCATAATTTTTTTAAATTTTTATATTCCAATGTGTTGTTTTTCTACTAATTATCTTCTATAATTCCTCTGTGTTGTTTTTCTACTAATTATCTTCTATAATTCCTCTGTGTTGTTTCTTTCTACTAATTATCTATAATTCCTCTGTGTTGTTTCTACTAATTATCTTCTATAATTCCTCTGTGTTGTTTCTACTAATTATCTTCTATAATTCCTCTGTGTTGTTTCTACTAATTATCTTCTATAATTCCTCTGTGTTGTTTCTACTAATTATCTTCTATAATTCCTCTGTGTTGTTTCTACTAATTATCTTCTATAATTCCTCTGTGTTGTTTCTACTAATTATCTTCTATAATTCCTCTGTGTTGTTTCTACTAATTATCTTCTATAATTCCTCTGTGTTGTTTCTACTAATTATCTTCTATAATTCCTCTGTGTTGTTTTTACTAATTATCTTCTATAATTCCTCTGTGTTGTTTCTACTAATTAGCTGTGTTCGATGGAGAGCCATCCTGTATGTTGGAGGGAAAACATTTGGATTAAAGTTCTAGCTTGTAATGAGCTTCAAGGGTTTAAATGGGTCTGTAATTAGCTAGGTGGGTTTAATAGGGGATGTGACTGACTAGGTGGGTTTAATAGGGGATGTGATTGGCTAGGTGGGTTTAATAGGGGATGTGACTGACTAGGTGGTTTTAATAGGGGATGTGATTGGCTAGGTGGGTTTAAGGGGGCTGTGATTGGCTAGGTGGGTTTAATAGGGGATGTGATTGGCTAGGTGGGTTTAAGGGGGCTGTGATTGGCTAGGTGGGTTTAAAGGGGGCTGTGATTAACTAGGTGGGTTTGAAGGGGGCTGTGATTGGCTAGGTGGGTTTAAAGGGGGCTGTGATTAGCTAGGTGGGTTTGAAGGGGGCTGTGATTGGCTAGGTGGGTTTAAAGGGGGCTGTGATTAGCTAGGTGGGTTTGAAGTTTGCTGTGATTGGCTAGGTGGGTTTAAAGGGGGCTGTACTTATCTAGGTGGGTTTAAGGGGACTGTGATTATCTAGGTGGGTTTAAAGGGGGCTGTGATTAGCTAGGTGGGTTTAAAGGGGGCTGTGATTGGCTAGGTGGGTTTAAAGGGGGCTGTGATTGGCTAGGTGGGTTTAAAGGGGGCTGTGATTGGCTAGGTGGGTTTAAAGGGCTGTGATTATCTAGGTGGGTTTAAAGGGGTCTGTGATTGGCTAGGTGGGTTTAAATGAGGCTGTGATTATCTAGGTGGGTTTAAAGGGGGATGTAATTAGTTGTGATTAGTAATTCATTTCTATATCATTACAGAGAACTGTAGTATGTCTCTCTACATCATTACAGAGAGATGTAGTATGTCTCTTTACATCATTACAGAGAGATGTAGTATGTCTCTCTACATCATTACAGAGAGATGTAGTATGTCTCCCTACATCATTACAGAGAGATGTAGTATGTCTCCCTACATCATTACAGAGAGATGTAGTATGTCTCCCTACATCATTACAGAGAGATGTAGTATGTCTCTCTACATCATTACAGAGAACTGTAGTATGTCTCCCTACATCATTACAGAGAGATGTAGTATGTCTATCTACATCATTACAGAGAGATGTAGTATGTCTCTCTACATCATTACAGAGAACTGTAGTATGTCTCCCTACATCATTACAGAGAGATGTAGTATGTCTCCCTACATCATTACAGAGAGCTGTAGTTGTCTATCTACTATAGACCAGAGCCCAGTGCACTATATAGGGAATAGGGCTCTGGTCTATAGTAGTGCACTATATAGGGAATAGGGCTCTGGTCTAAAGTAGTGTACTATATAGGGAATAGGGCTCTGGTCTAAAGTAGTGCACTATATAGGGAATAGGGCTCTGGTCTATAGTAGTGTACTATATAGGGAATAGGGCTCTGGTCTAAAGTAGTGTACTATATAGGGAATAGGGCTCTGGTCTAAAGTAGTGTACTATATAGGGAATAGGGCTCTGGTCTAAAGCAGTGCACTATATAGGGAATAGGGCTCTGGTCTATAGTAGTGCACTATATAGGGAATAGGGCTCTGGTCTAAAGTAGTGTACTATATAGGGAATAGGGCTCTGGTCTAAAGTAGTGTACTATATAGGGAATAGGGTCTAAAGTAGTGCACTATATAGGGAGTAGGGCTCTGGTCTATAGTAGTGTACTATATAGGGAATAGGGCTCTGGTCTAAAGTAGTGTACTATATAGGGAATAGGGTCTAAAGTAGTGCACTATATAGGGAGTAGGGCTCTGGTCTATAGTAGTGTACTATATAGGGAATAGGGTCTAAAGTAGTGCACTATATAGGGAATAGGGCTCTGGTCTATAGTAGTGTACTATATAGGGAATAGGATTCTGGTCTAAAGTAGCGCACTATATAGGGAATAGGGCTCTGGTCTAAAGTAGTGTACTATATAGGGAATAGGGCTCTGGTCTATAGTAGTGTACTATATAGGGAATAGGGCTCTGGTCTAAAGTAGTGTACTATATAGGAAATAGGGCTCTGGTCTATAGTAGTGTACTATATAGGGAATAGGGCTCTGGTCTATAGTAGTGTACTATATAGGGAATAGAGCTCTGGTCTACAGTAGTGTACTATATAGGGAATAGGGTCTAAAGTAGTGCACTATATAGGGAATAGGGCTCTGGTCTATAGTAGTGTACTATATGGAGAATAGTGGTCACAGTGATGTTCGTTCACTGAGATGTGTTCCCACGGAAAAGAAAACTCGAGAGGAAAGGAACAATATTAACAGCAACGATGAGATGAGATGAGAGGAGAGGAGAGGAGATGAGAGGAGATGAGATGAGATGAGATGAGATGAGATGAGATGAGATGAGAGGAGAGGAGAGGAGAGGAGAGGAGAGGAGAGGAGAGGAGAGGAGAGGAGAGGAGAGGAGAGGAGAGGAGAGGAGAGGAGAGGAGAGGAGAGGAGAGGAGAGGAGAGGAGAGGAGATGAGATGAGAGGAGAGGAGAGGAGAGGAGAGGAGAGGAGAGGAGAGGAGAGGAGAGGAGAGGAGAGGAGAGGAGAGGAGAGGAGAGGAGAGGAGAGGAGATGAGAGGAGAGGAGAGGAGAGGAGAGGAGATGAGATGAGATGAGAGGAGAGGAGATGAGAGGAGAGGAGATGAGAGGAGAGGAGATGAGATGACGAAACACAAAGAAAAGGAAAAATAAAAAACTTGTTCTTCAAAACGGTCATTAGGAGCATTTAGAAAACGCATTAGCTGCCAGGGCAGGCTGGGTATCGTTAGCTAGCGTTAGCACCTCTCTCCCTGTGCCACGGATGACCCCGCAGTTAGCGCTTAGCTTAGCCCTGATCCGTCTCTCTCTCTCCCTGTCTCTCTCTCTCTCCCTGTCTCTGTGTCTCTCTCTCCCTGTCTCTCTCTCTCTCCCTGTCTCTGTGTCTCTCTCTCTGTGTCTCTCTCTCTGTGTCTCTCTCTCTCTCTCTCTCTCTCTCTCTCTCTCTCTCTCTCTCTCTCTCTCTCTCTCTCTCTCTCTCTCTCTAACCGCAAAACGGCTCCAGGGGCAAAAATAATGATCGTTGCCGACATGCCAATGCTATCTGGACTAGATAACTCTGCTTTAATGAGTCCTTATCCTTGGGCCTGGTCGGTCCTGGAGATGGGAGACGTGGGAGATATATACCTCTTGTTGGGTCATTAGCTCTTTATAGCAGGGATAATAGACTGTTGTATTTTTGGTCCTGATTCGAGTTCTGCTGCTATGACTACGTTGCCCAATGGAGAACACCTAGGGTTGTGTCTGAAATAGTACCATACTCCCTACATAGTTCACTAGTTTTGACCTCAGTCCTATGGACCCTGGTACCCTATTCCCTACATAGTTCACTAGTTTTGACCTCAGTCCTACGGGCCCTGGTACCCTATTCCCTACATAGTTCACTAGTTTTGACCTCAGTCCTAAGGGACCCTGGTACCCTATTCCCTACATAGTTCACTAGTTTTGACCTCAGTCCTAAGGGACCCTGGTACCCTATTCCCTACATAGTTCACTAGTTTTGACCTCAGTCCTAAGGGACCCTGGTAACCAATTCCCTACATAGTGCACTAGTTTTGACCTCAGTCCTACGGGCCCTGGTACCCTATTCCCTACATAGTTCACTAGTTTTGACCTCAGTCCTAAGGGACCCTGGTACCCTATTCCCTACATAGTTCACTAGTTTTGACCTCAGTCCTAAGGGACCCTGGTACCCTATTCCCTACATAGTTCACTAGTTTTGACCTCAGTCCTAAGGGACCCTGGTAACCAATTCCCTACATAGTGCACTAGTTTTGACCTCAATCCTACGGGACCCTGGTAACCAATTCCCTACATAGTGCACTAGTTTTGACCTCAATCCTACGGGACCCTGGTAACCAATTCCCTACATAGTTCACTAGTTTTGACCTATATATCAAAATAACTACCCACACCACACAGGTGGGAGAATAAAAACCTCTATGGCCAGGATGTGACTCTCTGCCTCCTCACAGCGGAATCTGCAGAGCTGGGATGGTTGTATCCCCCATATATATATATAACATTCTATTGATTCTAAGAATGTTGAATAATCATTTCAATTGAACAGTTCTAAGTGTTGTATCCCCATATATATTTATAACATTCTATTGATTCTAAGAATGTTGAATAATCATTTCAATTGAACAGTTCTAAGTGTTGTATCCCCCATATATATATATAACATTCTATTGATTCTAAGAATGTTGAATAATCATTTAAATTGAACAGTTCTAAGTGTTGTACCCCCATATATATATATAACATTCTATTGATTCTAAGAATGTTGAATAATCATTTCAATTGAACAGTTCTAAGTGTTGTATCCCCATATATATATATAACATTCTATTGATTCTAAGAATGTTGTATAATCATTTAAATTGAAAAATTCTAAGTTTTAAATCCGGCTTCGTTTTCGGTGTCAATTCATAAACCATGTGCCTTGGAACGGGTACATCGGAAACATCGGAAGTCAGTTTTTTGGTCCGTAAATGAAAATGGTATATATTTTTATTTATCGCAATTTTCTTTAACCATTTTTGGTCTTTAATGCCGACAGACAATTTCCTTACTTATTTCCCCTTCTACTTGCCTCTTCTGTTTTTGCTGATAATGCTGCAATTAGTTGGTTGTATTTTTGGGTAGAGCAGACGTTTGTGATGTAATTTACAAAGATTATACAACATATTTGTTGTATAATTTGTTCTGTATTTTCAGGTGGATTAAACAGACTAATATGTTTGTTATTGCCTTTCAATTAGAACGTAAATAAATGTCCTAAGTTTGGAGACTTTACTGGGTTGGGTTAAACCATTTTTTTTTTTATGGGGGGGGGGGACACACAGCAATTTACACCACTACTGTACAATCCCCCAAACAGAGAATAGTGTTGCGTGCCATTTGGGATGCAGACCAAGGCCTTCAGTAATGATGCTCGTTCTCAACTCTGGCTTCTCAGCCGCTGCTATTACCGATCCACAGATAACCCGCTGCTATTACCGATCCACAGATAACCCGACTTGTAGCAGCAATAAACGGTGACGCGTTCATAAAACGATAAAAAGGAAAAAGAAAATAACTGTTTAATGAAGGCAATTGGAGAGATAAGGATTGTTGGGAGCTGATTGGATGTCTCTCTGATGCGGTAGCCAGGTCTCTGAAGTGAAGTCCGGACTAGAGGGCTTATTTTTGATGACTCTGTTTTAAACTATCAACGGTTTCAAGCTGTTTGGTTTGTTTTTGAGCGTTTGTTTTTGAGCGTTTGGGAAAAGTAGGAAAATTGTTCTGGGGAATGTTGGTGGTTGGTCAGATTTTGGGTCACCACAACTATGTCTGTGACTGCAAGGGGAATTCTACTGAAGACTTCTGGGAAGTTGGCAGACTAATCAATCAAGATTAAACAGAATCAGAAGAAAAAAACAAGAATACCTATTTAATTTTTGTATTAACTCTTTTTTTAATGCTAAATTTGTTTGAATTAAAATATTAACTAATCATCATGTGATACATGACATTAAGGAAGGTCTCCTGGGGAATGTGGGGAATCCTGGGGAATGTGGGGAATCCTGGGGAATGTGGGGAATCCTGGGGAATGTGGGGAATCCTGGGGCATGTGGGGAATCCTGGGGAATGTGGGGAATCCTGGGGAATGTGGGGAATCCTGGGGAATGTGTGTAGTGGTCAGATTCATTTGTCCTGTCTCACCACAGTAACGTTGGGATTGTAGGGAATTTGACTGAACACTGAAGACTGAAGACTGAAGGCTGTAGACTGTAGACTGAAGACTGAAGACTGTAAACTGTAGACTGTAGACTGTAGACTGTAGACTGAAGACTGTAGACTGTAGACTGTAGACTGTAGACTGAAGACTGTAGACTGTAGACTGAAGACTGAAGACTGTAGACTGAAGACTGAAGACTGTAGACTGTAGACTGTAGACTGTAGACTGAAGACTGAAGACTGAAGACTGTAGACTGAAGACTGTAGACTGTAGACTGTAGACTGAAGACTGAAGACTGTAGACTGTAGACTGTAGACTGAAGACTGAAGACTGTAGACTGAAGACTGTAGACTGTAGACTGTAGACTGTAGACTGAAGACTGAAGACTGAAGACTGAAGACTGAAGACTGTAGACTGAAGACTGTAGACTGTAGACTGTAGACTGAAGACTGTAGACTGTAGACTGTAGACTGTAGACTGAAGACTGTAGACTGTAGACTGTAGACTGAAGACTGTAGAAATGTAGACTGTAGACTGTAGACTGAAGACTGAAGACTGTAGACTGAAGACTGAGACTGTAACTGAAGACTGTAGACTGTAGACTAGACTGAAGACTGTAGACTGTAGACTGAAGACTGAAGACTGTAAGACTGAAGACTGTAGACTGAAGACGTAGCTGTAGACTGAGGACTGAAGACTGAGACTGTAGACTGTAGACTGTAGACTGTAGACTGAAGACTGTAGACTGAAGACTGTAAGACTGAAGACTGTAGACTGTAGACTGTAGACTGTAAGACTGAAGAATGAAGACTGTAGTCTGTAGACTGAAGACTGTAGACTGTAGACTGTAGACTGAAGACTGTAGACTGTAGACTGTAGACTGTAGACTGAAGACTGAAGACTGTAGACTGTAGACTGAAGGACTGTAGAAATGTAGACTGTAGACTGTAGACTGAAGACTGAGACTGTAGACTGAAGACTGTAGACTGTAGACTGTAGCTGAAGACTGTAGACTGTAGACTGAAGACTGAAGACTGTAGACTGAAGACTGTAGACTGGAAGACTGTAGACTGTAGACTGTAGACTGAAGACTGAAGACTGTAGACTGTAGACTGTAGACTGTAGACTGAAGACTGTAGACTGAAGACTGTAGACTGAAGACTGTAGACTGTAGACTGTAGACTGTAGACTGAAGACTGTAGACTGTAGACTGAAGAATGAAGACTGTAGTCTGTAGACTGAAGACTGTAGACTGTAGACTGTAGACTGAAAGACTGTAGACTGTAGACTGTAGACTGAAGACTGAAGACTGAAGACTGAAGACTGAAGACTGTAGACTGTAGACTGAAGACTGAAGACTGAAGACTGTAAACTGAAGACTGAAGACTGAAGACTGAAGACTGTAGACTGGTAGACTGAAGACTGTAGACTGTAGACTGTAGACTGAAGACTGAAGACTGAAGACTGTAGACTGTAGACTGAAGACTGTAGACTGAAGACTGTAGACTGTAGACTGTAGACTGAAGACTGTAGACTGTAGACTGAAGACTGAAGACGTAGACTGAAGACTGAAGACTGAAGACTGAAGACTGCTGACTGTAGACTGAAGACTGTAGACTGTAGACTGAAGACTGAAGACTGTAGACTGTAGACTGTAGACTGTAGACTGTAGACTGAAGACTGAAGACTGTAGACTGTAGACTGAAGACTGTAGACTGAAGACTGTAGACTGTAGACTGTAGACTGTAGACTGTAGACTGTAGACTGAAGACTGTAGACTGAAGACTGTAGACTGAAGACTGTAGACTGTAGACTGAAGACTGTAGACTGTAGACTGTTGACTGAAGACTGTAGACTGAAGACTGTAGACTGAAGACTGTAGACTGAAGACTGTAGACTGAAGACTGAAGACTGAAGACTGTAGACTGTAGACTGAAGACTGTAGACTGAAGACTGAAGACTGTAGACTGTAGACTGAAGACTGTAGACTGTAGACTGAAGACTGTAGACTGAAGACTGTAGACTGAAGACTGAAGACTGAAGACTGAAGACTGTAGACTGAAGACTGTAGACTGTAGACTGAAGACTGTAGACTGAAGACTGAAGACTGTAGACTGAAGACTGTAGACTGAAGACTGAAGACTGTAGACTGAAGACTGTAGACTGTAGACTGAAGACTGTAGACTGAAGACTGAAGACTGAAGACTGAAGACTGTAGACTGTACTACCAGACGTTGTTATCTAATCCATCAACATAAAGCACAACTCAGAAACTCTCACCAGAAACAGTTTACTGCCTCATAACCTCTTCAAAACAATTCATTTGTTTTGATATTTAATAATGATTCATTTGTTTTGATATTTAATAATGATTCATTTGTTTTAATATTTAATAATGATTCAGTTGTTTTTCTCCCAGTAAAATCGACATGTACAGTATATATCTCGTTGACGCCCAGTCATTAGACCACTCCACACTAAAACCCACAGGACATCCACAGTTCAGATAGCAAGAAGATTTAACTTGTACTCTGGGCACAATTCGACCAGACATTGATTGTCTAGAAGCACTACGATCTCCAACACATGTTCCACTTGGCCCCTAATCGTCCCTATTTAACCCAAAGGTTGCTATTCAGAGAATGCAGTGTGTTATTATCAACAGAGAGGGGATCTGTACAGCCAGCCTGATAATCCTCCAACAGGCTCTGGATGCATAACAAGAGGTAAACGAATCAGGCAGGGAGGTGGAGATGGCCTTTTAAGATAGTTTTATTCTCTGAAAGTTGGCCATATGTCTTTTGATGTAGCAGGGACCACGGTGGTAACCTACACCAGATGAACAGGGCTTATCTGTGGTTTAAACAGGCAGCTCAATTATCATTTTTTTTCTTCTCACTAAGTATAATTTTTTTTGACCAATCAGATCAGCTCTGTAAAAGATCTGGGGGCCCAATCAGTATCGTCAACATACAACTCTACAGAGAACGAGGGCCGTCCAATAGCATGGCTCTGTAGAACGAGGGCCGTCCAATAACACGGCTCTGTAGAACGAGGGCTGGCCAATAACATGGCTTTGTGGAACGAGGGCCGTCCAATAACATGGCTCTGTAGAACGAGGGCCGTCCAATAACATGGCTCTGTAGAACGAGGGCCGTCCAATAGCATGGCTCTGTAGAACGAGGGCTGGCCAATAGCATGGCTCTGTAGAACGAGGGCCGTCCAATAACATGGCTCTGTAGAACGAGGGCTGGCCAATAGCATGGCTCTGTAGAACGAGGGCTGGCCAATAGCATGGCTCTGTAGAACGAGGGCTGGCCAATAACATGGCTCTGTAGAACGAGGGCTGGCCAATAACATGGCTCTGTAGAACGAGGGCTGGCCAATAGCATGGCTCTGTAGAACGAGGGCTGGCCAATAACATGGCTCTGTAGAACGAGGGCCGTCCAATAGCATGGCTCTGTAGAACGAGGGCCGGCCAATAACATGGCTCTGTAGAACGAGGGCTGGCCAATAACATGGCTCTGTAGAACGAGGGCTGGCCAATAACATGGCTCTGTAGAACGAGGGCCGTCCAATAGCATGGCTCTGTAGAACGAGGGCTGGCCAATAACATGGCTCTGTAGAACGAGGGCTGGCCAATAACATGGCTCTGTAGAACGAGGGCCGTCCAATAACATGGCTCTGTAGAACGAGGGCTGGCCAATAACATGGCTCTGTAGAACGAGGGCCGTCCAATAACATGGCTCTGTAGAACGAGGGCCGTCCAATAGCATGGCTCTGTAGAACGAGGGCCGTCCAATAACATGGCTCTGTAGAACGAGGGCTGGCCGTCCAATAACATGGCTCTGTAGAACGAGGGCCGTCCAATAACATGGCTCTGTAGAACGAGGGCTGGCCGTCCAATAACATGGCTCTGTAGAACGAGGGCCGTCCAATAGCATGGCTCTGTAGAACGAGGGCTGGCCAATAACATGGCTCTGTAGAACGAGGGCCGTCCAATAGCATGGCTCTGTAGAACGAGGGCTGGCCAATAACATGGCTCTGTAGAACGAGGGCTGGCCGTCCAATAGCATGGCTCTGTAGAACGAGGGCTGGCCAATAACATGGCTTTGTGGAACGAGGGCCGTCCAATAGCATGGCTCTGTAGAACGAGGGCTGGCCAATAACATGGCTTTGTGGAACGAGGGCCGTCCAATAACATGGCTCTGTAGAATGAGGGCTGGCCGTCCAATAACATGGCTCTGTAGAACGAGGGCCGTCCAATAACATGGCTCTGTAGAACGAGGGCCGTCCAATAGCATGGCTCTGTAGAACGAGGGCTGGCCAATAACATGGCTTTGTGGAACGAGGGCTGGCCAATAACATGGCTCTGTAGAACGAGGGCCGTCCAATAACATGGCTCTGTAGAACGAGGGCCGTCCAATAGCATGGCTCTGTAGAACGAGGGCTGGCCAATAACATGGCTTTGTGGAACGAGGGCTGGCCAATAACATGGCTCTGTAGAACGAGGGCCGTCCAATAACATGGCTCTGTAGAACGAGGGCCGTCCAATAACATGGCTCTGTAGAACGAGGGCCGTCCAATAACATGGCTCTGTAGAACGAGGGCCGTCCAATAACATGGCTCTGTAGAACGAGGGCCGGCAAATAACATGGCTCTGTAGAACGAGGGCTGGCAAATAACATGGCTCTGTAGAACGAAGGCCGTCCAATAACATGGCTCTGTAGAACGAGGGCTGGCCAATAGCATGGCTCTGTGGAACGAGGGCTGGCCATCCAATAACATGGCTCTGTAGAACGAGGGCTGGCCGTCCAGTAACATGGCTCTGTGGAACGTTGGCTCGCCGTCCAATAGCATGGCTCTGTAGAACGAGGGCTGGCTGTCCAATAACATGGCTCTGTAGAACGAGGGCTGGCCAATAGCATGGCTCTGTGGAACGATGACTGGCCATCCAATAACATGGCTCTGTGGAACGAGGGTTGGCCCTCCAATAACATGGCTCTGTAAAACGAGGGCTGGCCGTCCAATAACATGGCTCTGTAGAACGAGGGCTGGCCATCCAATAACATGGCTCTGTGGAACGAGGGCTGGCCGTCCAATAGCATGGCTCTGTGGAACGAGGGCTGGCCAATAGCATGGCTCTGTAGAACGAGGGCTGGCCGTCCAATAGCATGGCTCTGTAGAACGAGGGCCGTCCAATAGCATGGCTCTGTAGAACGAGGGCTGGCTGTCCAATAACATGGCTCTGTAGAACGAGGGCTGGCCAATAGCATGGCTCTGTGGAACGATGGCTGGCCATCCAATAACATGGCTCTGTGGAACGAGGGCTGGCCGTCCAATAGCATGGCTCTGTAAAACGAGGGCCGTCCAGTAACATGGCTCTGTGGAACGAGGGCTGGCCCTCCAATAACATGGCTCTGTAAAACGAGGGCTGGCCCTCCAATAACATGGCTCTGTAAAACGATGGCTGGCCATTCAATAACATGACTCTGTGGAACGAGGGCTGGCCGTCCAATAGCATGGCTCTGTAGAACGAGGGCCGTCCAGTAACATGGCTCTGTAGAACGAGGGCCGTCCAGTAACATGGCTCTGTGGAACGAGGGCTGGCCCTCCAATAACATGGCTCTGTAAAACGAGGGCCGTCCAATAACATGGCTCTGTGGAACGAGGGCTGGCCCTCCAATAACATGGCTCTGTAAAACGATGGTTGGCCATCCAATAACATGGCTCTGTGGAACGAGGGCTGGCCATCCAATAACATGGCTCTGTGGAACGAGGGCTGGCCCTCCAATAACATGGCTCTGTAAAACGATGGCTGGCCATCCAATAACATGGCTCTGTGGAACGAGGGCTGGCCGTCCAATAGCATGGCTCTGTAGAACGAGGGCCGTCCAGTAACATGGCTCTGTGGAACGAGATCTGGCCCTCCAATAACATGGCTCTGTGGAACGAGGGCTGGCCGTCCAATAACATGGCTCTGTAAAACGAGGGCCGTCCAGTAACATGGCTCTGTGGAACGAGGGCTGGCCCTCCAATAACATGGCTCTGTAAAACAAGGGCCGTCCAATAACATGGCTCTGTAGAACGAGGGCTGGCCAATAACATGGCTCTGTAGAACGAGGGCTGGCCAATAACATGGCTCTGTAGAACGAGGGCTGGCCGTCCAATAGCATGGCTCTGTAGAACGAGGGCTGGCTGTCCAATAACATGGCTCTGTAGAACGAGGGCTGGCCAATAGCATGGCTCTGTGGAACGAGGGCTGGCCATCCAATACATGGCTCTGTAGAATGATGGCTGGCCATCCAATAACATGGCTCTGAGGAACGAGGGCTGGCCAATAATATGGCTCTGTAGAACGAGGGCTGTCCAATCACATGGCTCTGTAGAACGAGGGCTAGCTGACCAATAGCATGGCTCTGTAGAACAAGGGCTGGCCGTCCAGTAGCATAGCGGTTAGATCTATTACATCTGACTGTCTGAATGTCCACAGTGACAGACAGAGAGGGGGACATCTGACTGTCTGTTATATGAATGTCCACCATGACAGAAAGAGAGGGGGACATCTGACTGTCTGTTATATGAATGTCCACAGTGACAGAAAGAGAGGGGGACATCTGACTGTCAATGTCCACAGTGACAGAAAGCGAGGGGGACATCTGACTGTCTGAATGTCCACAGTGACAGAAAGAGAGGGGGACATCTGACTGTCTGAATGTCCACAGTGACAAAAAGAGAGGGGGACATCTGACTGTCTGAATGTCCACAGTGACAGACAGAGAGGGGGACATCTGACTGTCTGTTATATGAATGACCACAGTGTCACAACATTACAACATTACAACATTACAACACATTACAACATTACAACACATTACAACACATTACAACACATTACAACACATTACAACACATTACAACATTACAACACATTACAACATTACAACACATTACAACACATTACAACATTACAACACATTACAACACATTACAACACATTACAACACATTATAACACATTACAACACATTACAGCATTACAACATTACAACACATTACAAACACATTACAACACATTACAACACATTACAACACATTACAACATTACAACATTACAACACATTACAACATTACAACATTACAACACATCACAACACATTACAATATTACAACATTACAACACATTACAACACATTACAACACATTACAACACATTACAACATTACAACATTACAACACATTACAACATTACAACGTTACAACACATTACAACACATTACAACACATTACAACATTACAACATTACAACATTACAACACATTACAACATTACAGCACATTACAAACACATTGCAACATTACAACACATTACAACACATTACAACATTACAACACATTACAACATTACAACATTACAACGCATTACAACATATAACATTACAACACATTACAACATTACAACACGTTACAACATTACAACATTACAACACATTACAACACATTACAACATTACAACATTACAACACATTACAACATTACACCATTACAACACATTACAGCATTACAGCACATT